>NC_064863.1:5805304-6046093 GCF_024139225.1 Suncus etruscus
CATAATGTGAAATATAAAGAAGCATAGTGTGGGAATACCAAAGAGCCACTGGTAAGAGAACCTGAAAGTCAGCCCTCAGAACTGAGTTTTCTAAGTGGGGAGAACCTTGGAACACTGACGTAGGGACACTGACTCTGTCTCTAGGGTGCAAATGTTATTGGTAGATGACAGGTCTGAAACTTTACCATTAACAGTATTGTAAATTACAGTGGCCAAAAACTGAAATAGCAATACTGTTTAAAATCCTCCAGTAGGGAGAAGAATTCGCTCAATAGACTGATGCATGCAGGAAGCTCTGCCACTGCATAAGGCCCTCAGAACAAGCACATATATGGGAGTAGTTCCTGTCACTGAGGGGTTTGGAAAAAAACTCATATAAACCAAATTACAATCTAAGTATTCTCAATGATGGGCATTGCCATGTTTCCTAGGATAGGAAAAGGCTAATATTTGCATGAAGTTCCTCCCCTCAAGACATAATGTCTATAGCTGCTGAGAAGGGAAGCAGGGAACCAAAAAAAGGTCTATCCAACTGTCCTTCCCCCAGAGAATGGCTCCTTGCCAGAGTGATAAAGACGCTGCAGCAGGGCTGATAAAGATCACAGAAGACATCTTGCTACAGAAAATCTGAGCACTCTGACAAATGTGCTCACTACTTACGACCTAACATAAAAATTAAGCAAATAATGCTTTAAAGAATTGAATATTAGGCCCAAAATCATAAAATATGCATGAGGCGGGGGCATAGCACAGCAAGTAGGACGTTGGCCTTGCCCACAGCCAATCTGCGTTGAATCCCCAGCATCTCATATAGTCCACTGATCCTGCAAGGAGTGGTTTCTGAGCACAGGACCAGTGGTGACCCTGAGCACTGCGGGTGTGACCCAAAAACCAAAAACTCAAAAAAATAAAAGATGCAGTCAAAAACAAAGGAGATACAATCTAGAATGTAGACCATCAGAGACATACTTGGAGACTGAAATCTACTGACAAGAAAAACAAAGGGAACAAAATAAAAATATTTTTTAATTTTTACACAGTCAAAGAAACTACCATAGAACAAAGGTAGCCTAGCAACTGGGGAAAAGCATTCAGACATCTGACATCGGGCTAATATCCAAAATATATAAATAACTCATACAACTCAACAACAAAAGAGCAAGCAACCCAATAATTTCTCCAAAGAAGACATACAGATGGCCCACACAAACATGAAGGAATAGTCAGCATCACTTTATTACAGGGGAAATGCAAATCAAAACCACAATGACATTCCACTTCATAGCCATGAGGGAGACCTGTACTGAAAATAGTGAAAACAAGTTTTGGTGATGAGGGATTCGGGCTCATTGCTGCAGGAAAGGAAGCTAATACAGCCTCTATGGTAAACAGTATGGAGATTTCTTTAAAAAATAAATATGGGTTCGGCAGCTCCATAGACTCAATCTATTGTCAAAAGAGATGGAAATCAAGCCATAAAAAAGTATGGGTACACCAGCCATGCTGCTGAAAGCTGACACTCTCAGGATAAGAGGGCAGGCCAACTCCCTGCCCTAGCAAAGCCACACCAGAAATACCCATCACTCCCAATCACAACTTCACCAAAGGCTCAACTTCGCCAATTCTCTACAGCTCTCTGCTGAGATACCAATATGGCCAAAACTACAGGTATGCCAGAAGTTGGGCTGATATTACCTGGACTTTTTTGGAGTTAGTAAGGGCACCCTGTCCCTGCCTTCTCATATTTCTGGAAGGCATGGCAGCTGAAAAACACCCCACAAAAGTCACAGAATCGGCAATAGTGCTTGGAATTCCTAGACTGCATAACAACCCCAAATTTTTTAATGCTGCCTTCCCTATAGGAACACACTATTTTAGACACCAGTGTGTTTTTGAAACCATTTAATGTTCAGAAACAAAAAATGTAACAGTGATCAACTAACAACAAGATCTTACTAAAACCTTCTGACAATGACTTAATAACGTCCCTGTGAGATATAACAATTTCCACAAATTTTCTTGTTGCTGCACTTTTTCTTTCTTGTCTTTCTTTTCTTTTTTAATAATTTTGCTCCCACTTACCTGGAAACAAATATATTTTAATCAACTACATGATTCATGATCTTTAAAGTATTTTATATTAAAAATAAATATGAAAAATTATATTATCCAGCAATATCATTGCTAGGTATGTATCCAAAGAATATGAAAACACTAAGTGAAGTGATTATCTGCACTCTTATGTTCATAGAAGCCTTTTTCACAAGAGTCAAAACAGGGAATCATCCTAAGTGCTCAAGAGCTACCTGGATAAAAAAAGTTGTGGTGTAGATATTCAAAGGACTGCTGCCCTGCCATTGAAAAGATTAAATCATGCCTTTGGAGACAAAATGAACAGAGCTCGAGGTGATCAAGTGAAATAAGGATATGAAAGACAAAATAACTAGACAACAAACTAAAGGGAAAAAATAAAACCTTTCAACTTCACTGAAAACAAGTGATTACCAAAGGGCAATGGCAGGGGGATGGGAACGAGAGAAAAGGCAAAGGGTTTTCTCAGCGGCCAGATGGCAGTACAATCTGGGTGATGGCTGTGCTGATTCTATAGAGAAAGATAAAGCACATCCCTGAAATTCTTATAGTATTGTTAGTTAATGATAATTTTTTTAAAAAGTGTGCAATGCAGCCATATCCCCATGTGCCTATGGGATCATATTCACACTTTAACATCCCATCTAGAGGATGCTTCAGGGAAGAACTTACCTCTTTTTAAAAACTTTTTTATAAAGCACAGTCTAGGAAGCATAGTCTAAAAACAAAGCATAGTCTAAGGAGCTTGTTGAATTTGAGCTTGTCTGAATTTCATTCCATTAATTTTAAGACTATTACTACCTAAACAGTAAGTATACTTTTAAATATAATAAAAATATCTAATATGTATGTTAGTGATCAGTTTCCTTAAGAACGTGTAATTCCACTTACTCGCCCTAATATTGGTGCTTTCTAAAGTGTGGTGTGGAGACCTCTAGTGGTTGGTCAGACCTGAGACGTGGAAAGAAGTTCGGGAACAAGAACAGTCAACTAAATAAGTCTAAAAATGAAGCAAAGACTCCAAACAGAATCCAAAAGAGGAGGATTCAATAGGTGTATCAACATTTGATGTAAATATGAAGAGCAATTATTTTCCAATTATATTCTTTTGTATAAAACTACCTTATAATCCCTCATATCATCCTGACTAATTTACTTTTAATTCAACATAAATAACTGATCGCATAGGACATATTGCTATAAAACATAAAATAAGGTACTATAAAATAAGAGAAAACAAATTTTGGGGAAGGAGAAAATCTTCCTGTTATAAATTCTAAACATAGAATATAGAAAGGAAGCAAGTGTTCTATATTTGATTTAATGGATTCATTTTTTATCAATAAATTTACTTAACTGAATCACCATGGGACAGACATTTACAAAGTTGTTAATAATTGAATTTTCAGTCATTCAACTTAATACCCATCCCTTCACCAGAGCACATTTCCTGCCACTCATTGTGTTGTTTCGTTGTTTTCTCAAAGACAATTCTTGAGTTTACCTGGGACCTTAAAGAAAAGACAGGTGTCAGTATGGGGTAACATCGGTCACGTTGAATGGGCTGAAAATTATTCAGAGCTTCTCGCACATAAAAGGTCTCTGTCACTTGGGTGCCAGAGCAAGAGCACAGCAGGTAAGGTGGTTGCCTTATACATGACCAACCCAAGTTCTATCCCCAGTATCCATATGGTCCCTGGAGCTTGCCAAGAGTGATATTCCGGAGCCGGAGAGATAGCATGGAGTTAAGGTATTTGCCTTTCATGCAAAAGGACGATGGTTCGAATCCTGGCATCCCATATGGTCCCCTGAGCCTGCCAGGAGCGATTTCTGAGTGTAGAGCCAGGAATAACCCCTGAGCACTGCCGGGTGTGACCCAAAAGTAAATAAATAAAAGAGTGATATTCCTCAGTGTAGAACCAGGAGTAGTAACCCCTGAGTGTCTCGAGTGTGGGGAAAGAAAGGAAGGAAGAAATGAAAGGAGGGAAGGTGGGAGAGAGGGAGGGAGGAGAAAGAAAAAGAAAAAGAAAGGAAGAAGGAAGAAGGAAGGAAGGAGGAAGGAAGGAAGGAAGGAAGGAAGGAAGGAAGGAAGGAAGGAAGGAAGGAAGGAAGGGAGGGAGGGAGGGAGGGAGGGAGGGAGGGGGGAGGGAGGGAGGGAGGGAGGGAGGGAGGGAGGGAGGGAAAGGAAGAAAGAAGAGAAGAAAGAAAGAAAGAAAGAAAGAAAGAAAGAAAGAAAGAAAGAAGAGAGAGAGAGAGAGAGAGAGAGAGAGAGAGAGAGAGAAAGAAAGAAGAAGAAGAGAAAGAAGAAAGAAAGAAAGAAAGAAAGAAAAAGAAAAAAAGAAAGAAAGAAAAAGAAAGAGAAAGAAAAGAAAGAAAGAAAGAAAGAAAGAAAGAAGAAAGAAAGAAAGAAAGAAAAGAAAGAAAGAAAGAAAGAAAGAAAGAAGAAAGAAGAAGAAAGAAAGAAAGAAAGAAAAGAAAGAAAGAAAGAAGAAAAAGAAAGAAAGAAAGAAAAGAAAAGAAAGAAAGAAAGAAAGAAAGAAAGAAAGAAAGAAAGAAAGAAAGAAAGAAAGAAAAAGTCTGAACTGGATAAATTTCTGTTTCCTCCATCCTAAAATGGGATCAGTCTACCTCAAAACTGTAAAAGTTGATACATTATTATTCAAGAATCAAGAATTATAGTAACTACCTAATAAAGAACTGATCGAATCTGTCAGTTATTACAATGAACTAAAATGATCTAAAGTAACAGAAGTAAATCAACAAAGAACTAATGTCTATAACAAGAACAAAAAGAAAGCTTATTATTTTTACAAGAATGTGCATACTTTTACAAGTCTCCTAAAAATGAAACCTTTTCTTGGTTTAATAACTGAAAATAATCATATTCTGTTGAAAGTATAAATATTTTAAATGCCCTAAAAAATGTAGTTGCCACAGAAGAAATTCTTAACAATAAATCTTACCTTGCTAAGAAACAGAAAATTAAAGCAATTCTTTAAACTTTTCCCTCAAATTTATATTGCCCCCAGCTGGACCCAGAAAATCCCACATGCCAGGATTACTGTTCCTCTCCTACAGGTATGGCTGGGAAACTGGGCAGACAGTGGCCAATGGCCTCCTGAGCTGACCAACTAGTCCAGGAGACCGAGATCCCCCATGCCAAACTGGTCTTCAGGGCCAGTTTTGGCAACTGGGCTCTGGGGGGAGGGGGAAGGAGGGAAACTCCTCCCGTATTCATACTGGACCCCCTGCAGCGGTGTCTTTTCTTACTAATACTCATTTTTATAACCGCGCGGACACATTTGCGCCCGCGCCATAAATACACTTTTTGAGCATTATCTAAAAATGTTCTTCATTCTAGATGGTTCCTAGGAAAGGAAACGGAATACCAAAGATTTGGATGATAACACTCAAATAGATCTTTAAAGTCAGTCTTTTTGGACATGACTTTTGGTACTGACTCCAAGCCGAAATCCAAACAATTCATATATATGTATTGTATATAGCCCCTGTCATGTATTGCCTCTCTCCTTCCCCTGTGTCTCCTCTATCCTCTCATTTTTCAATCCTGATCCTTTTATCTTCCCCTAATTTAACCCTCTTTACCCTCAGTTCCTAACTTGGTAGGCACCAAGATTGACCTCCTGCCCCAACAGACCACCTTCCAGCTCCTCAGTGAAAGACACCCTCTGGGTCCCCGTACTCATGCCCTGGCAAAGAACTACAACCAGCACGCCTGCTGACTCATGCTTGATGGCCCCTCTCACCCCCACCAAATTGTGGACTGTTGCACGATACAGGAATCGGCCACAGCAAAACTCCCAGCTCAAAGATACTATATGGTCTCGTAATGCAGCAAAGCATCTCTTAAACTCAATTCCAAGGCCTGTGAATCGAAAAGTATCTTGGCTTTTAGTCCCCACAAGAATATATCAAAAGACTTAATTCGGAGTCTTATATTGCCTATTGGAAGCTCAATACCTGTATAACAATACATGTTAAGATGTGTATTCCTAAATATACAAGTAGCCTCCTCCACCACTTGTTTTATTCGAATACCTTTTCTTTTAATCAGTTTTATTTATTTGTTCTATTTTAATATATACATTTTTTTCTCTATCCTTACCATTTTCGGTGATGCTTGGTACAAAATGCCTTGACTGGGATAAAAGCTCAGAACAAAACCAGACGACAGAGACTGTGTGTGCAGCCTGTCATCCTTACCCAGAATAGCACCAGCAACACAGTATGACACCATACGTTTTTGTATGGGCACAGTAAAAAAAGGGGAAACCATAGACACAGAAACAAGATCTTATCTTCTAGAGATAAGAACTCACTTTTTTTTTTTTGGGGTCACACCCGGCGGAGCTCAGGGGTTACTCCTGGCTGTCTGCTCAGAAATAGCTCCTGGCAGGCACGGGGGACCATATGGGACACCGGGATTCGAACCAACCACCTTGGGTCCTGGGTCGGCTGCTTGCAAGGCAAACGCCACTGTGCTATCTCTCCGGGCCCAAGAACTCACTTTTTATAGCAGAAGGGTGCCTCCCATCCTGAACATGTGTCATGTGGATGCAACCAGTCCCCAGGAGATTGGACAGTGTTAGTCCAATCCCAAACCCCAGATCCCCGACGTAGAAATGATACAGCTCCAAGCAACACCACCAGGAACTAAGCTCCATTGGGAGATTTATAACACTACTCTGGCACCAACTTGTGCCTGTTTTGATATGACGAGGAAAGGAAAACTTGACCTAAGACCAGGCTGTCCTATCACGTCACCTAACACTAAATGGAAATCAGAAGAGCTATCATCCTTTGAACTGTGAAAATTAAGAGCACCAACAACAGAAAACTGACTTTGACAACTGTGACTGAACAGAGCCTACCTTGGGACTAATAAGGAATCCCCACCCTAGGCTGTATTCCAGGACACATAAAACAACAACAACAACAACAACAAGATGTCTTATTGCAGAGGTCCAACTTGGACAACAGAGACTGAGCAGAACCTTTGGATCCATAATATCCTAGGCTCCGGACTAAATGAAAACAGGGAGCAAGTGTTACAGAAGACTGAACACCACAACAACGATGGATAGGAACCTCCAGAACCTAGAGACTCTATCCTAGACCCTGACCTATAACCTGTGCAAATACCAAGATCACTAGCTACGGTGGCTTGATTTTCTCACACACAACCGAGAGGAAACTTTCCTGGCATCACAAAAAAGCCTTTGGGATAGGGTAATGAGTATATATGGACCAGGAATTGATCCCATGATGGTATACTTCAAGGATGGAGAAACCCTGAATCTCTTAGGCCACGGGAATTCCCTTTCTTCCCCAATGCTTACTGTGCCTATGCAAAAAAAAAAAAAAGTGGGGGGACGCCAAACCCTACCACTCCAGCACCCATACTTTTTCTTGTTTTGTTTTGATTTGTTAGTTTTTGACTTTATTTTCCTTCTCTTTGTTCCTCCACTTTTCTTTTTCTTTTTCACACTTGTGGTTATTATTTAGAAATTTATTTTTATTTTTATTTGCCGGGTCCATTTTTTTCTTTTTTCTTCCATTTTTCTTTTTTTTTTTTTTCTTTTCTCCTTTCTTTTTTTGGTAGTTGTCACCAAATTTTTTTCTCCCCTTTTTCTTATCCTTTTTATCTCCAATGATGGTGGAATGGATGCTCAATCTACAACAAACTGTAAAGTGGAGTCCAGTTGCACTGGCATACTGGGGGGTAGAGGTGGGAGATGTGGGATGCATGCTGGGAATAGGGGTGGAGGGAGGACAGCACTGGTGGTGGGAATGTCCCTCATTCATTGTCACTATGTACCATAAATGATGCAGTGAAAGATTTGTCATGCACTTTGATCACAATAAAAATTCAAAAAAAAAATTTATATTGCCCCCTTTCACTGACAAGTACTTGATTATAACATTATATTAACTTTAAGAAGCAATATTCTTTCTTTTTTGGGGGGGCCACACCCAGTGGTGCTCAGGGGTTACTCCTGGCTGTCTCCTCAGAAATAGCTCCTGGCAAGCACGGGGGACCATATGAGACACCGGGATTCGAACCAACCACCTTAGGTCCTGGATAGGCTGCTTGCAAGACAAACACCACTGTGCTATCTCTCTGGGCCCAATATTATTTCTTTATAAAAAGTTATTTTGAAGATTCAAAAACAAATTATGAACATTAGGAAACAAACAGTGTGAGAAAGGGCAGACATTTCTCTACTATTCACAAAGCTCTTAAAAAAAAATCTAAGGTCAAGGAGCTGACCCAAAGGTCTGGTACTGAGTGCGTGCTTTATATGCAGGAGACCCAGGTTGATCCCTGCTCCATGTGGCTCTCCCTCCCAAGCAATGCTGAGCATAGCTCCTAGCACCACCAAATATGGCCAAAAAAATAAATAATAAAAGTAAAAATCTATGAAACTGATGGAACTTCTGACACTGCATATCAGCTTTAGCGTATAAATAGTTTAGGATGAATACAAGAAGAAAGGGAATTGCAAAATGGCAGGTAGGAATTGAGACATATGAACAGAAGGATATTATGCTTTATTATATGCTCCAAAGAGAACATAAATTCTATTTCACCCCTTCCCCTTCCATTTGCATGGGGGCCGCCCTGCAAGAAGGGCAGACAAGTCATCTCCATGACTACCTACTCAAAGTTATTATAGATCTCGGAACAATGTTATTCACAAAAAATTTCTTTGCTTCAAAGCAGATAGTCCACCCTTTCCTAGAGCCAAGATTAACATAAGAGAATCCAAGCCCACAGCTTTAGAAAAAATGAATTTCACTATGACCAAGAGGCACCTTTTTTTTTTATTTACTTATTTATTTATTAAATACTATTGAAACCATTGTGATTTACAAAGTCCTTCATAGTTGGATTTCAGGCATATAGTGACTGTGAATTAGGGCATTCTCACCACCAGTGTTGTTCCCAGCATGCATCCTATACCGCCACCCTTCGGTCCCTGGCCTGCCAGTGTAACCAGGCCCATTTTAAGTTTAGATCCTTATCATTTGGATCTCTTGATTCTATTATTGACTTTGGATTGGGTATTTAGTTCTGTCCTTTTTTTCTTTCCACCAGGTACCTGAGATTACTTGGCCCCTGGCCCCCATTCATTTTTTTTTCTTCTCAAACAAATCAGTGCCAGGTGGCATTAGGGCCTCCCTTGGTAGACGTTTGATTCTTGGTGCTGGTGCAAAAAACCATGAGGAGGCACCTTTTTACCTTTTTTTTTTTTAAGGCTCCTATTTTTACTTTGAAAGTCTACAGGTCACTGATTGCGTCCATCTTTTTCATGGTTCTGTTTTTTTTATAATAATCATTTACAATAGTTCAGATTATCTGTTTTCCAGATACACTCCTAAAAGAACTCTTGAACTGGGAGGTAGAAAAAAAGACTAAAACACAATACCTTATGTCATTTTAAAATAAAGCACAAAATTTATAAAGCTGATAGTTTTGGATTATTTTATTTACTCAACACTCTAAGATAAATTTTAATTGAAGACTGCTAAAAGTATGCCTGATTCATGCTACTTTCTTTCAAATACATGAAATTCATGTGCCATAAAGATATATAAAAACAAGTGTGCTTTTTATTTTGTTTGTTTGTTTGGGGGGCGACACCCAGCGCTCCAGGGATACTCCTGGCTATGTGCTCAGAAATTGCTCCTGGCAGGCACAGGCACCAACAAAATGTCAGGGATCGAACCCAGGTCAGCCGCATGATACTCTCTGTACTATCATTCCAGCCCCAAAGCTGTGCTTTTTAAAATCTATAATTAATACTATTCTATCTCTAAGACTTTTTAAATATTTGTTTGTTTTGTTGGGTTTTTATTTGTTTGGTTTTTTGTTTGTGGGTCACACTCTGCTGTGCTCAGAGGTTACTCCTGGCTCTGTGCTCAGGAATTACACTTGGCAGGCTTGGGAAACAATATGGGGTGCTAGGATCAAATCCAGGTGAGCCACAAATAAGGCAAATGCCCTACCTACTATGCTATCTCTCCAGCCCTAGATTCCCTTTTTAGAGAAAACTCTATCATGATGGAACAGCTCAGCAAATTTTCTATGCAAAATGTCAGGTAAAATGCAGTGTTGTCTTCTAGCTAGGAGTAAAAGAGAAACGTTTTTCCAAAACCATCTGGAATCTCATTCCAGCAACCTCTGTGCTATATTTTTTTCCTCCCAAAATGCGCCACTTAACTATCAAAACAACTCCTGCCCCGTCTACCTGACCACATTCTGAAGCTGTAGCTTTCCCTGAATTCACTTCTCAACAACACGCTGCTCATACAGAGCACCTAGCAAGCCGAATGTGATGATCTGCTCGTCACTTTCTTCCTTTCAGGGAATACTGCTGCCCATCAGAGGAAGTAATTAATGGGTTTATTATGTACGAAAAGCGTCATCCATCCGTTTGCTGTCTGGCTTGAATAGCTCACATCAGCTCTTCATTCATGCCAAGTGCTCACTGTCCACAGAGCTGATAAAACCGTCCCTCCTTTCAGATTTTCCCTCACTCTTCAAAAATCAGAGTAGCGCAACTATGTGATCCAGAGACTAAAAGTGACAGAAGAAATCTCTTCGTCCTCTGCATAAAGGAAGCTAAAGGACGAAAAAGACTAAACAGAACCAGGGAAGCCAGAGAGGGCAATGCTAGCCTAGCCTCAGTTCAGTCCAGATCACCGTTTGAAAGCTACTGGATTTGGGAGCGTGTGTAATTCTCAAATATGAACAACAGAACTTTTCCAGAAGATAAAGCATCTATAGAAATAAACGGGATTGCTCACTGCTGAAACATTGCATGAATTTTTAATAAGTTCTGAACACTCAAGTTGTCTGTGGTCAGATCAACTGCTGGTATCGGAGAAGGCAAAATGCAAGCTCCTATTCCTATAATCCTATCCAAATGGAACCTTTACCTAACTCACGTTGTCCTAACCAAGGCTGCAGGATTACCAGGAACACGGATAGAGAGAGACTGCAAGAAATAAACCCCAGTGTCAGAGAGAACACAGAGCAAAGTACAGAAGGCATCTGAAGTGCTGAAGCTTATTCCAACCACATTACTGCTCCTCAAACAAACCACTGCCAGGTAAGATTTCATTTATAACATTAATTTATATCTTGCTACTAAAACTAAACCTGCTGATGCTTTTCAGTGATCTAGGAGATTTGAATTTCATGTAATCCTCCTGCAAGCTTTATGCAGATTGAAGCGTCCTGAGTAAACACTTGTTTTTACTTAGAATGCATAAACCATTCATAACCAGATAATGAAACTTAAATCCTTTCCCACTGGATTTGTCCCATCCTTGTTTTCATTTCGTCATCCCATTGTTTATTTATTAGCTTAAAAATGTACAAAGATATATAAGAACCATTCATAGATGCTATTTACCAAAATCCTTGAATGATATTTACTTCACAGGACACTTGGTTAAACCAATTTTATGCATTTTTATCATGTCTATTAATGCAAATGAACAAAGCTCAATGACTGGCATTTAAAAGACCCCCCAAAAAGGCTGTGATGTCACTGTCATTCACACTGAAAAAAAACAATCTCTAGTAAACTAGGATATAATACTTCGGCAGAATGAAGCCAACTGAGCCTACAGGTGCCAGGCATGTTTTCATAACAAGCTAGACGGGGACGTTTATTCTGATTTAACAACAGACCAAAAAGATGCCTCCTATCCTAATAACTCAAAGCTTCATTCAGATCAATGGTCCAAACTGTGAAATACAAAGAACTACTGAAGCCACTAAAGAACTGTAATGGATGGGTGCAGTGCTTTTTGTAAAGTCCCTAGAAATCCCTTCATAATGACACTATGTTATGTTTAAAAAAGAAAAAGATTGTCAACATTTTAATTCCCTCCATAGATTTTCAGCCAAAATTCAACCATAATATTTTTATATAACCTTCAGTAAGACAAATTCTTTAATGCTAAGTTTTAATGTAAAAGGCTGTCCAACAACTAATTATCCTTCTATTACCACAGGAAATAAGCAACAGGGAAAATTAAAAAAGCAAATCATGCTAAACTATAGAGATCTGAAAATGCAAGGAGAAATATCAATTGCCATTCATCTTATCTATAAATTCAAACTGGTAATTCTTCTCTATTTCACTGCATTTTTCTTTTCTTCAAATGTTATTAGTGAGGTGAAATATAAAATCCTTTTGCCCTTTCAAGGCAATCAGTAAGTAACATTAAATAGCATAAGACTTTTGCTTCTGCTGATTACAAAAATTCTCCCATCATTCTCCAATATCAAAAGAAATACAAGCAGTGATGATAGAATATGCCAATTTGTTTCAGAGGAAAACATTGAACTTTGCAAATAAGTCACTTGTGTACCAGCATTTTACTAAAAAGTAAAATTACCTACATTTTACCTACATTAAGACTTACCTGAACCCTTATGGTCTTTCATCTTCTTTCCTCCTTATTGTGATGCTCTATTTTGTAAACTGACATGATTTGAAAATGTGTATTTGTAAAATGTACATTTTAAATGAAAATATCAATATTAGAACTCATAACTAATTTTAAGCAGGCAATACCTGATTATTTATAACATACTCAAATAATTTGCTCCTATTAAGTATAATTAAAAGGGACATAAATTACATTTCTGAAATCTTCTGGGTTTCATTTATTCAAGGCAATGGACACCAATATGGGGACTTCTATGCGTACCTTCTTTTGACAAGGAACCAATATCATCCTTCTCACCTTTGGCCCTTATCAACATCAATTCCAATGAATCTTCCCTCTTTCCTATCCTAATAAAGGTTTTCAACTACAATAATCCATCCTGACTAGTGATTATAGTTTAAATTACAGCTTTTAAAAATCTCAAAAGCAGGGGCCGGAGAGATAGCATGGAGGTAAGGCGTTTGCCTTTCATGCAGAAGGTCGGTGGTTCGAATCCTGGCATCCCATGTGGTCCCCTGAGCCTGCCAGGAGTGATTTCTGAGCATAGCGCCAGGAGGAACCCCTGAGCGCTGCCAGGTGTGACCCAAAAACAAACAACAAAAAAAAGTCATCCCTGTCTGAAATAATAAGCAACATGAATTTATATGTAAAACCATAAATATATTCCAGTATTATAATTTTCCAGTTTTAATTAGAATTTTTAAAGAATTTCTTTCATTGCAATATAATGGTCGTGTTTCAAGCATAATTCAAAGGAGTGTTTCAATCAGTGAGTGCATTTGTTCTTCATTATAACTGATTTTCCTTATGAAGGACCAAATTAAAATAAGGAGGACGATTCACAACCAAGATTCATCTCTTCTCCAGTTTTTCCTGCTGAGAGAATAATCTTTGGCTTCTGACATCACAATCTGTAGCTGGGAAAGCGACTGTGATGTCAAACAGATGATTATATCCTTTGAGTGGGAACTAGCTGCAAAGGTGTGAGCACTATCATCTCAAGTCGTATCACAGAGATGACAGAACTGAGTTAGACAGGGACGCTTACACTGTACTTGACACTTTCAGAGCATCTGCTTGTAAAGATCAAAGTAGCATTTCACAGCTTTCTTCATTAAAAATTTAGAAGATAAACATTTTCGTGTTGATAAAAGTCAGATGATAAAAAAGGATGTGAACAACACCAGTTAAAAACAAGCTATTCGGAGAATAAGAATGCAGAGGACTAAGCAGTAGGTGCAAAATTTCACCTTAATACAAAATTTCTACTAGTCAGAAAACAGAAAGCCAACCTACTCAAAACAGGAAAGTATTTCTCTAGATGAGAGATTCCCAAATATAGAATATGACAAAGTGATCTCATGATAAAAAAAATTTAATGTGCCATATAAAAGAAGTACTGTGACGTGGTGATAGGAATAATGTTGGTGAACATCCCATCCATTTCTTTATTAGAAGAAAATAATTCGCATTAGTAGGCAAAACTCCTGTCTCCTATGAAGCGCAACAAAAATGTACAGAGAATTATCAAAGTATCTGGAAGCCAGAGTTTCACAAAGGAAACAAAAGAAGTGTTCCTCTTAACAAATACATACTCATGCCTATATCTCACTCTTTTTATCATCATTTAGCAGCTATCACTACCAAAAACAAAGCAGATCACAAAACCCTTCCCTGCAAGAACATGCAGCCTCTCTGTTGGTGAGCTATAGTAGTCCTAATTCAAAATATCTAACTTTTTTATTATGCCTCTTAGATTCAGAACATAAAGATTATGTGTATTTAAAAATATAAACAAATGACTACAAGTCATAAGTAGTAAATCTGTTTATCTGCAGTTATACTGTTGATTAGTGGTATATTGAAACATTCTTTAAGCATTGAATCTTACATCGGGGTGACAGCTATCACTACATTATTATTTATTGCTGTCTAAATATCCTGCCATTTCCGTTTCTCAGATAATACTGGAAATATTAGTGGCCTAATTCCAGACTCCAAACCAACCACAAAGCCTGACCACTTTTTGCAGACCCGTAATCTGATGTTACACTTTTATCATCAATAAAATATGCGGGCATTTCTATTAACTAAGTACCATTCTATAAACATAGCACTGAATCAAGTGCAATTAGAGTATCAAAAGCCAAAAACAAGTTTCAATTCAATTATCCAAATAAAACATTTAATGGTTTATAGAATTTTCTTAGTAGAATAATCAAATATATTGGCTCATGCACAATCAATCAAGCTTAGAATATAACACAGTGCTAGAGTACAAATGGCACCGCACTCATGTGGTTTTTGTTGTTGTTGTTGTTGTTGTTGTTGTTGTTTTGGTTTTTGGGTCACACCCGGCGGTGCTCAGGGGTTACTCCTGGCTGTCTGCTCAGAAATAGCTCCTGGTAGGCACAGGGGACCATATGGGACACCGGGATTCGAACCAAACACCTTTGGTCCTGGATCGGCTGCTTGCAAGGCAAACGCCGCTGTGCTATGTCTCCGACCCAACTCACGTTTAATTCTTCATGAACTGCATGTTTCCTACACGTGGTTGCAAAAGCACAGTCCTCTGCATAAGTCATTTCTATAATGTATGATAACACCTCATAACACTTTTTCATACCAAAAACTTGTATTTGATTTTTTAAAAACTCTTTGAAAAGAGTTGTCTAATTGCATTGAAAAATCTATACATACACTTGTTCATCCTGATCTCTGCATTTTAAGGATTAGGGCCTCAAAAATAAAGTCAGGCAGCTGGCTCAAAGGGCTGGAATGATTACCTGTAAAAACAGAACCCCAGATTTGATCCCCAAAACTATATGGCCTCCTAAGTACCACCATTGTGTTAGTTCTGGTGGCCCCAGAACTGTGCAAAATACTCCCATATTTAAAAAAAAAAAAAGGAGGGGTCTATCTCCTTCATTAGCCTAGTCATAGCTCATCAATGGATGTGTTACATAATGTAAAAATGCATTTTGTTTGCTTCCTTGCTTGCTTGCTTTTGGGTCACACCTGAAGGCGCTTGGGGGTTACTCTTGCCTCTGTGCTCAGGAATCACTTCGGGCAGGCTCAGGCAACCATATGGGATACCAGGGATCGAACCTGGGTCAGCCACGTGCGAGGCAAGCGCCCTACCTGCTGTGCTATCACTCCAGCCCTCAGAAAACGCATCTTAATACTATCTCAAGTCTAATAGAAGAGTGATCTAAAATCTATTTCCCCCTCAATTCACCAAACATGAGTAAACAGGACAAATACGGAAAAGTCTCAATATGGAGAACTTAGAGCAAGCATACTAAAACCAAATCTTATTTTTTTTAAAGAATCAGCTCTGTTAATTACAGAATGTTATGAGGTATGCAAATACAGAATAGCAGATAGATCCCTTAAATGTTTGCTCTATTTGGCATATGTAAATCATGTTTAACTTACTCAATATTTTATATTCACTTCATCAATAGTCCAAAAGGCTCTAGACCTCCTGTAATTGTAATTATAAAAGAATGTGGGAAAGAATTCTGTGAAGAAAATTGAACAGAAACCACAATCAAATTACCAAAGATTAAGAGTGAAAGAACTACTGAACTTAAAATTTTTATTCTGGCATTTTATTCTTTCTGCCATCATCCTCTCTATGCCCCACCTCTCCCAATCCCATTCTCTTCCTCCTCTCTGCCTCCTCCTCTCTTTCCTCCCTTGGTGTGTACATGCAAGTATGGTCAAGTTTTCTTTCTGAATTTGAGAGCCATGGTAGATTTTACTGTTAATTCATGCCAACAATGGCAAACTCTTTCAAAGTAAAGACAAAGGCGAAAAAGCTCATCCATACCTCATCATCTCAAATAGGATTGAAGGTAAGAAGAGTGTTGAAGCAGGCTAAGACGAACGACTCTAGAATTCATGAACATGAACGTTAGGGTGATGTCACTTAAAGTCAATGTCTCTAGACATGCTCAAGGTATGTGGCTGGACAGTGGTTTGATGATTTCTGTGCACAATTCAAGACTTGTTTGTTTAGTATGGTCTTGTTTAGGAGGGGTCACACCACAGCAGTACTCAGGAATTTACTTCTGCTGCTTGGGGGACCATATGGGGTGCTGCAAGATCAAATCCTAATTTAGCCTTGTACAATACTATTGCCTCCAGACCTCTCAAGACATGTTTAGCACTCTGTTTGTGATGACTATCATTTTATAGCAGTTATAACCAAAGATCTTCAATAAAACATGAAAGGCATACAACATATAAGAGTAGATTTTTCTCATTGTTTAAGATGGAAAAAACTTGGAATCCTCCTCACTAGAAAACTGCCCTTTTCCCCTTCATCTTTCTTCTGCTTGTCCCCCTGCCCCACACTTTTGGACTGTCTCCTAGGAAAATTTGTCATAATTGTTCTGCCATCCTAGAGGGTTCCATGACAGGTATTCTCCATTTTTAATACTATTACATGGTTCTACATAGATAATGCCAAATACAGCCCATCTAAATTCTTGGTACAAATTATATCAAGCGGGGCCAGAGAGAGAGCATGGTGGTAAGATGTTTGCCTCGCATGCAGAAGGCAGTCGGTCTTGAATCCCCGCATCCCCATAGGGCTCCCCTGAACCTGCCCAGGAGTGATTTCTGAGAATAGAGCCAGGGAGGAATCCCTGAGCGCTGCAGTGTGACCCAAAAACAAAAAACAAAAAAAAAAAATATATATTAAGCAACAGTCTTATATAGCAAGCAACAGTCTTATCTAGTCCAGTGGACAAAGGCTACAAAGCAATGCTGCTCAGAATTTCAAAGTGCTAATTATTCTTTTTTTTTTTTTTTTTTTTTGGTTTTTGGGCCACACCTGTTTGACGCTCAGGGGTTACTCCTGGCTATGCGCTCAGAAATCGCCCCTGGCTTGGGGGGACCATGCGGGACATTGGGGGATCGAACCACAGTCCGTCCTACGCTAGCGCTTGCAAGGCAGACACCTTACCTCTAGCGCACCTTCCCATGCCCCTCCTATCAATTATACTGTTGCCTCCACAATGCTTATAAAGATATGACCCAGGATTCAAGAAAACAATACATTGAATAAATAAGGAGTAAATCTATTATATGGCTTATAATATCCCTGGACACGTAATCTCAGAAATTATACCATTTGCTATGGCAGAATTGCAAGAAAAAATGCTTTACAGTATTCCTTTATGTATAGCATACCAAGCATTTTAATTGCTTTTAGTTGGTTTCCAAATTAGGCTTTATCATGCACTTCAATTGTAGAGAGAAGTGGAGTTCAGTATATGCAATAAAAACCAGGGCTGGAGAGATAGTACAGTGAGTAGTAGAGGACCTTGCCTCGCACAAAGCCAACCCAAGTTCCTATCCCCAGCATTCACCTATAGTCCCTCAAGAACCACCAGCAGACTTCCTGAATGCAGAGGCAGGAGTAACCTTAAAATATCGTCAGATGTAACATAAAAACCCAAAATATATATAGGGGCTGAGATATAGCACAGTGGTAGGGCATTTGCCTTGCACACAGCAAACCCAAGATGGACCTGGGTTCAATCCTGGCAGCTCATATAGCCCCCTGATACTGCCAGGAGTGATTTCTGAGCACTGAGCCAGGAGTAACCACCTGAGCGCTGCAGGGGTGTTATCCAAAAAATAAATATATATAAATATATATAATAAAATATTTAAAATGAATAAAAGCCATCTTTATTTTATGAGTGTCTTCAATTGCCACCCACCCCACAAAAAAAGAAAAGCACCATTTCCACTATGGTGATATGCTGGTTATGTAAATATTAATTTATTTTACACTTCATGTCTTTCTCTAGCACCATTTCTTGTTTAGTAAGTTATTCACAACATTAACGCAAAATCTCAAATGATTCTATTTTGAAGCTAATTTCCCTCCTTTAAAATGTTTGACACATATTGGGAAGAAATGAGAGTACAGTAGGCAGCATGATTGTGCTTTAAATACAGTCTGTATACAGCCAACTTAGGTTCAACTTCCAGCATTCCAGTTGATCCCTCCGTGCACCATCAGGAGTACTTCCTGAGAGCAGAGCCAAGAGGTAAGCCCTGAACACACCAAGTGGGGCCCCAAAACAAACAACAAACCCCAAAAAAAATTTTTTTTTTGGTTCTTGTTTTTGTTTTTCAGCCACACCCCGTGTGCTCAGGGGTTACTCCACTGGCTGTCTGCTTAGAAATAGCTCCTGGCAGGCACGGAGCTGGGATACTGGGATTTGAACCAACCACCTTTGGTCCTGGATCGCTGCTTGCAAGGCCAACGCCGCTGTGCTATCTCTCCGCGGCTCCCAAAAAAACAATTTTTTTATATGTTTTGAGGCATATTGTTGAAATTCTACTTTTTAATATTTTAAATGCTATGATGACCAATGCTCATGTAGTTAGTTCTCCATCTTTGACAAATCAAGTTTTGCCATTTTTATCAGATATACATCCTTTACTTTTGACTTCTCTCTCTATAAATAGATCTGGGAAGAGAACCTCTAGTGAGCAATTCAATTTTATCTTGGATATAAATTAGAAGCTTGTAATAATTTATCTATCTTTAATGTTTTCCAGTGTAAATATACCGAACTGTCTGTAGTTGTGAATCTGCAATGACTTCTCTTCCATTACGGGGTAAGGGGTTAGGGCACACCCAATAGTGCTGAGCTTAGTCCTGGTTCTGCTAGCGTGTTTTGAGGACTATACAAGGATCCAAACAAGTGCCTACTTGCTGTGCTACAAATTTGGTAGGCTGTGGGGAGAGGGCATGGGTCACACCTGGGGATCATATATGGTGCCAGAGAGAGAACTCAAGTCAGTGCACACAAGGCAAAAGTCCTAACCACTCAACTATTGCTCTAGCCCCGAATACCAATATTTTAAAGAAAAGCAAATATCAAGACAAAGACTTTTGGTTTTTGGTGTTGGGCCCCACCCTTAGCTCAAGCTAAGTCCTGGCTCTGTGGTCATGGATCGCTTCTGGTGAACTTGAGGGGACCATGTAGGCTTTGGGGATTAAACCCAGTGACCATATACTGCAAGGTTTCTTCGCCGTTATCTTGGCTGGGTATTTGTGAATCCAAGAACAGTCCCCAGAATGAGAAATTACTTCCATCACCCTTGTCCCCTTTCGGGGGAAGACCTTGGTAATATTTATCCGCAGCAAGTAATAAATCCACACAGACGGGCCCGGGCGGGTGGCGCTAAATGGTAAGGTGTCCTGCCTTGCCAGCACTAGCCTAGGACGGACCGCGGTTCGATCCCCCGGTGTCCCATATGGTCCCCCCAAGCCAGGAGCGACTTCTGAGCGCATAGCCAGGAGTAACCCCTGAGCGTCAAATGGGTGTGGCCCAAAAACCAAAAAAAAAAAAAAATAATAATCCACACAGACAAGAACGATAGGGTTTAAAAGATCGGGCAAGGAGAGCCAGAGAATCCTCCTGTAGCCAGCAGCTTTTCACAGAAGGACCCCTCACTCCTGTCCCTCAAGCTATTTATTGCCAACTCCACAGCGCCCCACCTGGAAGGGTTAGGTGGGGCAAAAGTCACAGAACAATCCTAAGGAAACACTTTTATATACAATTCCAAGAATCATCTTATGGAAACTTTTTCATATGCTACAATATACAAGACAAATATCCTACCTACTGTACTTTTACTCTAGCCCTCAATCACTTTTTAATTTGTTAAATCTTTCATGTCTCAAACATTCTACAGAACCTTGGACACAAACACTCCATACAGCAAGGCAATGGGCCAGTTTAATCACCTCAAACATTCCTGGAGAGAAAAAAAAAAGAAATCATGAAGTATCAACAATGATTTCTTATTTTTTTCTTGTTTTTTTTTTTATTTTTATTTTGATCATAATAGCTTACATATCTTTCACAGTAGTATTTTAGGTACATATTAACATTGAATCAGGGGAATACCCATCACCAAATTTGTCCTCCCTCATCCCAGTTCCCTTTCTGCAACCCATTTACCCCACCATCCCTCCCCCAGGCTGTCTAGCTTACTATTAGTGATCATATATCTGTTTGGTACTGGTGCCCTCCCTTGTTTCCCCCTCTATTTAAGAGCCGGTGCTAGATAAATCGAGTTATGTGGTTTTGTTTTGAAAGAAGAAAAGCAATACATTGGGGTACAAAATAAGAAAAAAATTAAAAAATTAAAAAAATAGAAGTCAAATACGCTGAAAATGGGTGAAGTCCTTCTAGCAGGGGTCCTCAAACTTTTTAAACAGGGGGCCAGTTCACTGTCCCTCAGACCATTGGAGGGTCTGACTATAGTAAAAACAAAACTTATGAATGAATTCGTATGCACACTGCATATATCTTATTTTGCAATGAAGAAACAAAACAGATATAAATATAATATGTGGCCCGCAGGCCATAGTTTGAGGACCACTGTTCTAGAGGCTTTCAACCTCAGTTTGAGAGAGGATGTGAAAAAGGTAATTGAAACACCACAACAATACAGAAAGAAATATCAAATTAAATATCCAGTGAGCACTACAGCAATAAAGACAAGCACCACACAATAGTCTCGGTTCTGAAATCAAATCATGCCGGAGTGCAAAAAGAAAGAGAAAGATAAGATAAAATAAAGTAAAATAAAATAATATTGGAGACATCAACTTCAATCTCTACACCAAAATAAAGATGTCAAAAAAATCGATCAATCGATAAATAAATGTGGAAAAATGATTGTTTTGTGCTTTTTTTTTCCCCCTTTTTCTTTTTCCCCTTGCATAGGCACAGTAACTACTGGGGATATTATAGAGGGAATTCCCTTGGCCTAAGAGATACAGGGTTTCTCCACCCCTGAAGTATACTGTCATGGGATTAACTATAGACTCCTTGCATGATCAATTACTCTCCCCTCAGTGCTTTCGTGGTGTATGGAAGGAAGACTTCTGCTTCATCTTGAATGGTAAAATCAGACTTCTGTATCTAGAGATCTTGGTGACTGTGCAGCTTAAGGAATGGAGCTTATGGTGAAGTCTTTCTTTGTGGTTCTAGCAGTTCTGCTTCTTCGGTGTCATTTTAATCCATCTTCTGTAGTTGGTGGTCTTGGTCATTATGATGCTCCTAGAATGGAGCCTGAGATAAAGTCTTTCATTATGTTTCCGGAAGACCCGTTCAGTTGCGGCTGTCTAAGTCAGACCTCTGGAATTGGAGATCTTGTTTGTTGAACAAATCGTAGACCAAAAGCTAGGCTAGAGCTTTTTGTTGCTGTTGTTGGTCCCTGGATGCGTACTGTCCAGTCCTGGTTGTAACAACCAGTCATCTGTATATAAGCGATCTTGGCTTTTGCACAGATCAAAGGGTGACATGTTTCCTGATTTTGTCTTATCGTTGGCTGATGAGGAAGGACAACTTGCTCTTAGATCAAGTTGTTCCCATTTCCTCATTGTCAGGTTATCAATTTAGAACTGGCGCATGTTGGCGTCAGAGCAGCATTATGAATGCCCTGGAGGGGGTTTGGCTCCTGGAGCTGTTGTGGAGAACTCTGTCATTTCTATGTCTGGGATCCAGGAGTCAAAGTTGGGCTGTCGGTGTCTAGTTCCCTGGAGCCTAAGTTGTTTCCCCATGACATACGTTCAGGGTGGGAGATGTCCCTGTGTTGTAAACAAGTATGAGTTCGTATCCCTAGTAGATAAGAGCTTGTTTTTACACATAAAATTTCCCCTTTGTTTACTATGTCTTAGCAGGAACAAGTGGTGCTACATTATATTGCTGGTGGATTTGGGGGTGGAGAGAAGAAAACAGACACCCAACAAAAACTAAAACTATAATCTCACACATATCTAAAAAAAAAAAAAGTTTCTTTAAAAAAAAAAAGATTAAATAAAAGACATAATTAAAGGAATAAAGTGGGGCCGGGAGAGATAGCATAGAGACAAGGCGTCTGTCCTTCCAGCAGAAGGACGTTGGCTCAGATACCGGCATCCATATGGTCCCTTGTGCCCACCAGGGGCGATCTCCGAGCATAGAGCCAGGAGCGCCCTCCGAGTGCCGCCAGGAGTGACCCAAAAGAAGCAAAAACAAATCAAATCAAAAAACAAAAACTGAAACAAAACAAAACGAACAAAAAAAACAAACAAGAATAAAAAAGAAAAAAAAAAGAAAAAGGGAGGAAGTGATACAGGAGATTACATTTGGGGAGAAACAACATAAGAGATAGTGTTATATAGGTCTATACTTATGATGAAAATATAGGCCTCCCCATTGTCTTTTGAGATTTCCTTGTGAGGTGTGGAGTCCAGGCAGGGAGGTCTTGGGTAAAGTTCTTGCAGTGGGGGTCCTTTGGAGCTAGTTCCGGTATCAAGCCACAGTCCACATTAGGGAGAGGTGATTAGGAGGGCCACACTGCATGGGTCAGTCGGGGTGTTGGTTGTATTTTCTTGCCGGGAACGAGGTGAGAGTTTGAGTGGGTGTCTCTTCACTTGGGTAATGGGTACTGGCTCTTTGGGGTAGGAGGTCGGTCTTGATGCCTAATGGATTAAGAACTGAGGGTGAAGAGTTATAATGTGGTGGGGATATCGGGAGTGGGATTGAGGGGTGAAGGGATAGTCGTATTTCTGGAGGAGGGAGAGGGAATAGTATATGGGAGGGGTTATATAGGGTAGAGGTATGGGTTGTTTGTGGTTTAGGTTTGTCCCTTAAGGAGGATTCCTATCTGTGTGCTCCTGCCCACATATAAACATATGGAAGTTAGCTTAGGTGTATATTAATGTAGAGAGGTGAGGAGGGCAAGAGGTGCATTGAGTACAGAAAGATAGGTAAGTATAGTACTTGTAAGGAAAGGAAACTAATAGATCAATTTTTGGATATGTATAGGTTTCGTGTCTCAAGTACTGACCATTGTGTTAGTGAGTTTTATCTACATAGGTGTTTACTCTTTGCAGTACTGTCCTCAGCACCCTATATGTCAGCTTTCCTTTCCTATAGAGGAGGTAACCATGTGGTTTTTACTTGACATAGATTGAACTGATGATAGTAAGGAAGAGAAGGTGAAGAAGAGGGAGACAAGAAGAGAGAATAGGGGGCCAGAGAGATAGCATGGAGGTAAGGCATTTGCCTTTCATGCAGGAGGTCATCGATTCAAATCCCGGCGCCCCATATGGTCCCCCGTGCCTGCCAGGAGCAATTTCTGAGCCTGGAGCCAGGAATAACCCCTGAGCACTGCCGGGCGTGACCCACAAAAAAAAAAAAAAAAGAAAAGAAGAGAGAATAGGAAAAACAAAACAAACCAACAATCAAGCAACAACAACAACAACAACAAAAATACGAAGTAATGAGAAGGGAGGGTATAAGAGCAAGGGCATGTTAGTTTGGTTGAACGTGTTCGATGCTTAGGCCCTGTGGTAAAAAAAAATCTGTATGTCACAGTTGTTGCTTCGGTGATCAGGCTGGTCATGTGCTTCAGGACCTAAAAGAAGGCATAATCTAGAGATAAAGGTTATGTTAAAGTGTTTTATCCAGCCATTTTCATGATTCAAGCAAAGTATGGTGCCTCGTGTAACTGAACACTGAGGTACCACCGTAGGATGTTCACCCTTTGTATCCAGGAACCCCTATGGACAGAAAAACTGAGAGGTTATTTTAAATGTGGTAAGGTTGAGGCATTCAAACATAATGTTTTGAGATGTTTCCCGTCTTAATCTTTACCTGTAATCCTGTATAAGATCCCTAGTAAATTATTATGGGCCTTTGTAGTAAAACGATAATTACATACCTGTTCTCTCTACACTGCTGTTTCTGCTGTTGCTGGTTTCTTTATGATATAATGTGTAGTCAGGCTTTGTGTTGTTTCTCTTCGTTTTGGGCTCTACTACCCAGTATATGGTGATTATTACAGTGTTTGAGGTTTCTATCTTGTTACACCCTGTTATTTAATCGCGGGGTATTGGTTGTATATCTGGTGTATATTCTAGGTACTTCAGAATAGTGCTATCATTATGTTTATCTTTCGTCTTCTGGCTTGCTTCATTTAACATAATATGTTCTAGGTCCATCCATGTTGCTGCAAAGTCCGTGATTGTATCATTTCTTTTTTTTTTTTTTTTCTTTTTTGGTTTTTGGGCCACACCTGGTGGTGCTCAGGGGTTACTCCTGGCTGTCTGATCAGAAATAGCTCCTGGCAGGCACGGGGGACCATATGGGACACCGGGATTCGAACCAATCACCTTTGGTCCTGGATCGGCTGCTTGCAAGGCAAACACAGCTGTGCTATCTCTCCGGGCCCTGATTGTATCATTTCTGACTGCCATGTAGTATTCCATTGTGTATAAATACCACATCTTAATGATCCACTCATCTGTTATAGGACATCAAGGTTGGCTATTATTCTGAGTGCTGCAATAAACAGTGGGGTGCACACATACTTTGGGATGAATGTCCATCTGACTTGGGGGTAGATACCTAGGAGAGTAATTGCTGGGTCAAATGGCAGCTCAATTCTGAGTTCCTTGAGCACTCTCCAGACTGTTCTCCATAGGTGTTGGACTATAGGGCATTCCCACCAGCAGTGGATGAGAGTGCCTTTCATACC
Source organism: Suncus etruscus (assembly GCF_024139225.1). Lineage (NCBI taxonomy): Eukaryota > Metazoa > Chordata > Mammalia > Eulipotyphla > Soricidae > Suncus > Suncus etruscus. The sequence continues at coordinate 5,830,460 of NC_064863.1, forward strand.
ACATCCCCACCAACACAGATTGTTCCCATTATTTTTTATGTGAACCATCCTCACTGGTGTAAGGTGGTACCTCATTGTTGTCTTGGTTTGGATTTCCCTAATGATGAGTTAAAGTGAGCACGTTTTCATGTGTTTGTTGGCCATCTTTCGGTCCTCCTCGGAGAAGTGTCTATTCATTTCATCTCCCCATTTTTCTATGGCTTTATTTGGCTTTGGGGGAACTCAGCTTTCTGAGTGCTTTGTATATTCTGGTTATCAGCCCTTTATCTAATGTGTTGAGTGCGAAAAATTTTTCCCATTCAGTTAGCTGTCTTCTTGTTTTAAGTTGGGTTTCCTTCGCCATGCAGAAGCTTCTTAGTTTGATATAATCCCATTTGTTTATGTTTGATGCTAAAATCCTTGCCATTGGTGTTCCATCCTCGAAGACTTTTTTAATATATAGTACTTCTAGTGTTCTGCCTATTTTTTCCTCAATAAACTTTATAGATTCTGATCTAATTTCAAGGTCTTTAATCCATTTTGAGTTGACTTTTGTATAAGGAGTGAGGTATGGGTCAATTTTCAGTTTCTTGCAGACGGTTTTCCAGTTGTACCAACACCATTTGTTAAAGAGACTTTCTTTGTTCCATTTCAAGTTCTTGGCTCTATTGTCAAATATTAGTTGACTGTATATCTGGGGATTTATGTCTGAAAATTCTGTTCTAACCCACTGGTATGAGGCTCTGTTTTGGTTCCAGTACCACGCTGTTTTGATCACTATGGCTTTATAGTACAGCTTCAGGTTAGGTAAAGAGATGCCACTCAGCTTCTTGTTTTTCAGTATCTGTTTGGCTATCCTGGGTCTTTTGTGGTTCCAGATGAATTTTATGATTGATTGTTCTAACTCTTGAAAGAATGATGCCTGGATTTGGGTGGGGATAGCACTGAATCTATATCAATTTCTTTCTGAAGTGTTTTGAAATTTCCCTGGTATAGGTCCTTCACTTCCCGTGTAAGGTTGATTCCTAGGTACTTGATATATTTTTATACTATTTTAAATGGAATTGTATTTTTAATCTCTCCTCAGCTTCGTTATTTGTATAAAGAAACGCTACTGTCTTTTGTGTATTGACTTTGTAGCCAGCCCTTTGCTGTAATAATTGTTTCTAGGAGTTTTACTGTGGACTCTTTAGGGTTTTCGATGTATATCATCATATTGTCTGCAAAAAGAGATAGTTTGAGTTCCTCTTTCTCAATTTGGATTCCTTTGATTCCCTTCTCTTGTCGGATTGCTATTGCAAAGACTTCTAAGATTATATTGACTAGGAGTGGAGAGATTGGACAGCCTTACCTAGTTCCTGACCTTAGTGGAAATGCTTCTAGTTTTTCACCATTAAGGATAATGTTGGCTGTGGGCTTTTCATAGATTGCTGTAACTATCTTGAGGAAAGTTCCTTCTAACCCTATTTTGCTGAGTGTCTTCAACATGAAAGGGTGTTAGATTTTGTGAAATACTTTCTCTGCATCGATTGATATGATCATGTGGTTTTTGTCTTTCTTGTTGATGTGATGTATGATGTTGATTGATTTGCGTATGTTGAACCAACCTTGCATTCCTGGAATAAAACCCACTTGGTCATGGTGTATCTTTTTGATGAAGTGCTGGATTCAGTTTGCTAAGATTTTGTTGAGTATCTTTGCATCTATGTTCAATAGTGAGATGGGTTTGTAGTTTTCTTTCTTGGTGGTGTCTTTGCCATCTTTGGGAATAAGTGTGATATTAGCCTCATAAAAGGAGTTGGGGAGGATTCCTGTTTTTTCGATGGTTTGGAAAAATCCTGTGGAAAAATGGTAGTAAGTCTTCTCGGAATGTTTGATAGAATTCACCTGTAAATCCATCTGGGTCTGGACTTTTATTCTTAGGGAGTTTCTCAATTACATCTTCAATTTCCTCTGAAGTGATTGGTCTGTTTAGGCTTTCTAGGTCTTCCTTATCCATTCTCAGAAGATGGTATTTTTCCAATAATCTGTCAATTTCTACTGGGTTCTGTAGCCTAAATGAGTAGTTGTTCATAATATGATCTCATGATACGTTGTATTTCTTGGTGTTCTGTTGTAATCTCTCCCCTTTCATTTGTGATCCTACTGATTTGGGTGTTTTCCCTTTTTTTTTTTTTTTTTTTTTTTTTTGTCGTTGTTGTTGTTGTTGAGTTTTGCCAGTGGTTTGTCTATCTTGTTTTTTTTTTTTTTTTTTTTTTTTTCGAAAAACCAACTCCTGGTCTCATTGATTTTTTGTATTGTTTTCTTAATTTCTATGTTGTTTATTTCTGCTCTGGTTTTTACTATTTCTTGCCCTCTGGTTGTGGTTGGATTTCTTTGCTGCTGTTGTTCCAATTCCTTGAGGTGATCCTTTAAACTGCTGATTTTGTCATTTTCCTCTTTCTTGACATAGGCCTGTATTGCTATGAGTTTCCCCCTAATTACTGCTTTTGCTGTGTCCCACAAATTTTGACAAGTTGTCTCTTCATTATCGTTTGTCTCAAGGAATCTTTTTATTTCTTCCTTGAGTTGCTCTTTGATCCAGCTGTTATCAACAATGATTTCTATGTAGAAAAGATATTCCTGAATTCATGATCATGAAGGCATAGATTAGTTATAATAAGGTTAATTATCTTATAAAGAAAAGTGAAGACCAGAGCAACAGTACAGAACTTCAATTCTTGATACACCATATGGTTCCCTGAAATTGCCAAGAGCACTGAGCCAGGAATAAACCCTGAGTCCACCACAGCCCACCAGATATGTCCTTAAAACAACCCCCCCAAAAAATGCATTTTAGCTCTAGTTGGTACTACAGTGCAAGGAAAAGTAAGTGTGAGCTTCATAATGACAGCCAGAAAGTCTCCCCTCTCTCCTTTTGTTTCCTTTTTTTATAATTTTTATTTATTGAGACTGTGGTTTATGATCCTGCTAATGATGGTCATTCATGCCCATAAGTCCAGCCCACTCTCCTTTTAAAAATAAAAAAAAACTAAAACAATAACAACATGTAAGAGAAACACAAACTGAAATTCTACAGTGAGGCAGAGAAGCTTGACCTCAGGGTAACAATTAAAAATGGGCTCCAGGGGCCGGGAAGGTGGCCCTAGAGGTAAGGTGTCTGCCTTGCGAGCGCTAGCATAGGACGGACCGCGACGGACCGCGGTTCGATCCCCCGGCGTCCCATATGGTCACCCCAAGCCAGAGGCAATTTCTGAGCGCATAGCCAGGAGTAACCCCTGAGCATCAAACGGGTGTGGCCCAAAAACCAAAAAAAAAAAAAAAAATGGGCTCCAGGGGCGGGAGTGGTAGCACAACAGTAGGGCACTTGCCTTGCATGCGGCTGTCCCAGGATGGACACGGGTTTGATCCCTGGTATCCCATATGGTCCCCGGAGCCTGCCAGGAGTGATTTCAGAGTGCAGAACCAGGAGTAGCGCCTGAGCACTGCCAGGTGGGCCCCCCACCCCCCCAGCCAAAAAAAAAAAATGGGCTCCAGACTCTCACTTTAAAAGATACTCTTGGGGCCAGAGAGATAGCATGGAAGGAAGTAAGGCATTTGCCTTGCATGCAGAAGGTCAGTGGTTCAAATCCAGGCATCCCAAGACAAGAAACCAGGTGTTGTGGTGGGGGAGGGGTACAGGGAACATAATTTATTGTTTTTTGTTTCTAAAGAAGAGGAGGAGCTGGAGAGATAACACAGTGGTAGGGCATTAGCCTTGTATACAGTCAACCCACAACAGATGCTGGTTTGAATCCTAGCATCCAATATGATTCCCTGAGCCTGCCAGGAGTGATTTCTGAGCACAGAGCCAGGACTAACCCCTGAGTACCACTGGGTGAGACCCAAAAAAGGAAGGAAGGAAGGAAGGAAGGAAGGAAGGAAGGAAGGAAGGAAGGAAGGAAGGAAGGAAGGAAGGGAGGGAGGGAGGGAGGGAGGGAGGGAGGGAGGGAGGGAGGGAGGGAGGGAGGGAGGGAGGGAGGGAAGAAAGGGAAGAAGGGAAGGGAGGGAAGGAAGGGAAAGGAGAGAAGGAAGGGAAGGGAGGGAGGGAGGGAAGGAAGGGAAGGGAGGGAGGGAGAGAGGGAGGGAGGGAAGGAAGGAAGGAAGGAAGGAAGGAAGGAAGGAAGGAAGGAAGGAAGGAAGGAAGGAAGGAAGGAAGGAAGGAAGGAAGGAAGGAAGGAAGGAAGGAAGGAAGGAAGGAAGGAAGGAAGGAAGGAAGGAAGGAAGAGAAATCATGGCTCATAAATATTCCCCTTTATTAGTCTCTGCGAAATCTTGAATTTGGAAACTCAAGACCTGTAATTTTTCCAAGTTCCTAATAAGAGGATCATGGACAGCAATGGCCCTTGTTCAGGCAGCTGCACATCAATCAGAGACTATTTCAAACATCATTGTGCTTTCTTTAAACTATCAAGAATCTGACCCAGAAAAGCTTTGAGTAAACTAGAGAAGCAAATGAGTCCCGTAGCAACTGGCCATTTTGCGAAAAGCAGCACACGTGTGTTACCAGCATTTCCTGAGCACTCTCTGAGCACGATGTGATACTGGACTACAAGTCCACTGTACATAGAGGAGGTCACTAGAGGAATTTAAAAAGCAAAAAGAACAAGAGAGTAGTATAACAATAAAAATATACCAAATAAAAGCTACGTTTTACAAACATCCATAAACAGGGAAACAAATCAGTCTGTTTGTTTTTCCTTTTCCATGGTTATAACATGGAAAGGTAAGAAGCATAGAATATAACAAAAACTTAGAAACTAGTGAGTGATGCTCATACTTACCTTGAAGTCCCAAGTCTAACAGAAACAAATAAGAAAAATAGAAGAAGAAATATGTCCCTATTAGACAAGAGTAGGGAGGAACGAAGGAACAAGATAGATTGATCAAAAAAGGAAGCGATTACTTTTTAGGATACCCCAGGTTTGCCATCCTATACAAATCTTTATAGTAAAGACTTGAAAAATCTTTAGAAAATTCAGAATTTAAGTCGGGGGGGGGGGGGTGTGTGAAAATTTTCACTTCTCCTCTAATTACAGTTTATCCCAAAGGAATCAACTCCAATTACTCTAGAAATTAAAAAATTAAATTGGTGTCTATGACTATAATTTAGAGATAATACTATGGACTCACAGGAAAGATGGTTATTGAAATAATTATCTCCAACAAATATCTCTATTCTCCTAAGTTAAACTCCAGACTTTAAACTTCAGTTCTCCAATTTGAGAAGTGAGATGTTTGAGCTAAATGATAGCTAAGATTGTTTTCACTGTCAACATTCTATGAAGTCCCTTAAGGAATTAAAAGAAAACAAAAACAAAAACCTAAGATTCTGAACACACCACCACTCAAGTGTTACTGAGAATCCTGAAAATTTTAAAGGTCACAGACAGAGAAACAACAGGGATCTGAAATGGTCAAAAAGAAATCATATTCAGCTGCTTATTTTCCTGATGTCAACTGCTGTTTCAAGAATAGAAGGAAAACTCCCAGAGATTTATTTATGGCTAGACAAGAAACTATATGGGTGAACACTAACTTGTTCTAATTCATTACATAGTGACAGCTCTTAAATCTCTATTGTCAACCAAAACAATGAACAGCTCTCACTTGCACTGATTTTGAGTATTACGTTTTAAAAACATAAGCATAATAGGAGAGAAGACATCAAATAATCTCACTGAATTATATCTTTTTAAAATACATAACTGAACAAGTAAACTAGTATGGTCCATAGCAACCAGGCAAAGTAAAGGTATAGACCAAAAACAAAGAAAAAAACAAGGATGTAGCACGAAAAATCCATTGTTTTAAGCTACATAAGAAGCAGCAAATTCTTATTTAGAAGATATTCTCAAGCAAAATGTCCTCTGATTTCCCCATTTATGGGCAAATGAACCCAAAGTACAAAGATAACATAAAGAGTATGAATTTCTTAAGAAACTCAGAGAAGGGCCCAGAGAGATAGCACAGCGGCATTTGCCTTGCAAGCAGCCGATCCAGGACCAAAGGTGGTTGGTGCGAATCCCGGTGTCCCATATGGTCCCCCGTGCCTGCCAGGAGCTATTTCTGAGCAGACAGCAAGGAGTAACCCCTCAGCATAGCCAGGTGTGGCCCAAAAACCAAAAACAAACAAACAAACAAAAAAAAAACAGAGAAAACAAAAAAACGATTAAATCTAGTTTACCCTAATCCTGCTATCACTAAAGCTTGCAATAAAAAAATTGATAAGATTCCAAAATATTTTGCAAATAAGTTCACTCTCAGTTTAAAACAGAGATAATCTTTGGGGTCAGAGATGTAATTCAAGTGGCAGCACAAATTTTCACATATGCAGATCCTAGAGTCAATCCCTGATGCCTCATACACCTCAGGAGGCCCTTAAGGCACCACTGAGTCTCTCATCCCCACAAGTGACATTATCTTAAAAGAGATCATCAGTTTGCAAAAATGCTTACTGATCTACTCAAGGTCAAATTGAGTCAATGACTGGGTATAAAATCGTAATTTCTTAGACTCCCAGCAACTCCTTTTGATTTCCTCTTAAAACTATGGGTTTTGGACCAGAGTACTGAGGATAAAGCACTTGCTAGCCTGGCATATGGTCAACCTCAGTTCAAATTTCCCACAACAAATATGGTTCCCTGAGCTCAACCTAGACTGATCTCTGAGCAAAGGACTAGAAATACGTGCTGAGCAGCAACAGGTGTGACCCCTCACATACACACACACACACACACACACACACACACACACACACACACACACAATATATATATATGTAAAACATAAAGGGTTTTAAATATTTAAGCAAGAAATTCAAGAGGCAATGTGAAAAATATTAATAGTGATGTCTTATCAAATTTTTCTAATATAATGTGGATGAATTTCATTTACACACAGGATACATAGCTTGGCACATAATTATCTTTTTGCTTGAGTTAATTATCAACAGTCAAGAAAAACTAATTTTCAGATTAGAGCTTCTGAGAGCTCTTTCATAATATATGTAAGACTGTTAAACTACATCCTTTGTTTCCCAGATTTTTCTATTTAAATAAAACAAGTAGCACAAGTTGTATTTCCATTGTCACAAGATTAAAAGGCACCAAACTACTCAAAGAACTGAACAAGGAGAAAGCGTTTAAGGTTATGGCCACCAAGCAAGCAGTGCCTCAGCAACTGAGCTGTCTCCCAACCACTAACAACTTCTTGACCAAACACAAACCCTCTCCTAAGCTGAAAAGTTTCCAACCATGATTCCAATTCTCCTTGAGATATCAAATTAGCATCTCATGTACAAAATGCACAAAAACAGATCACCTAAATCCCTCAAATTTTAGGTAAACATACTTGGATTTCCCCATTACCTTTAAGATTTGGAACACATAATTACTTAAACTTTTTTCAGTCTGCTATTTTCTTTATCATCATAAGCTTGTCATTCATCCTGATCATCTTTTCCCATTTTTAATCATTTTTCAAGCTCCCTGTTTCACTTGTGTATTTGTAGACATGGAAACAGGTCAACAAATTACATAAAAGAAATTAAGTAAAAGAGGAAAGAGGAGCCAGGGATATGGCTCAATGGTAGACTAGAGATAAGGCATGCATGTTGTGAGGCCTGGGCTCAATCACCAGAATCAAAAAAAGAATGAATTAATGATCCTTTTATATTGAACTAATGATCATTTTATACTTTATAATCCAATTACATATGCAAGTACTATCATTGGAAATTTTAATGACAGACCAATGATAAAGGCCTCAATTCACATGACTTCTTTTTCTCCTCATTTATATAGTATATCTAGCCAAGAATAGAATCCAAAGTCAAATTTCAGTCAGCGTTTTTATTTTCTTTTTTCTTTTGTCTGTAAAATAGAACTAGAGAAGCCTAGGTTCAAAAGGCTCAAAAGACTGGCACATGTTCTGCATGCAGGCAATCACACAGTATGGTCATTTGAGCACAAGCAGGAATGAACCCGCCTCCCAACCACCAAGCCAGGAGTAGCCACAGATCATTACCAGGGGAGGGAGAAGAGGAGGGAAGATGGAGGGAAGGTAGGAGGATGGAAAGGAAGGAGGGAGCAAGGAAGGTGGGAGGGAAAGTGGAAGGAGGGAGGAAAGGAAGGTAAGTAACTGTAAGAAAACCAGAATCAATAAGGAATATTCATCAATAGTGTGTCTTCCTTTTCACAAAATATGTATGTTACACTTCATATTCACTTACTGAAACAGATGGCTTTGCTATCACAATGAGAAAGTTTTATTTGGCCTTTTCTTGTATATTATCGTATTTATATTAGAAGAGATTTTACCGGGGCCGGGAAGGTGGCGCTAGAGGTAAGGTGTCTGCCTTGCAAGCGCTAGCTTAGGATGGACCGCGGTTCGATCCCCCGGTGTCCCATATGGTCCCCCCAAGCCAGGGACAATTTCTGAGCGCATAGCCAGGAGTAACCCCTGAGCATCAAAACGGGTGTGGCCCAAAAACCAAAAAAAAAAAAAAAAAAAAAAAAAAGAAGAGATTTTACAATTACTTTCATTAACACGTTTGCCAAATAACTTGCTTCCTTTCTCTGGAGTGAAAAAGAAGTTATCAGCTTCCACTTTTTTTTGTGTGTGTGTGGTTTTTGGGTCACACCTGGCAGTGCTCAGGGGTTATTCCTGGCTCCAGGCTCAGAAATTGCTCCTGGCAGGCACTGGGACCATATGGGACGCCGGGATTCGAACCGATGACCTCCTGCATGAAAGGCAGACGCCTTACCTCCATGCTATCTCTCCGGCCCCTCAGCTTCTACTTTTGACAATGCTCAAGAACTTTATTTCTCTGATTCCCAAAATTCTCCTTAAAACAAAAGTTCATTTGGAGCTGAGAGATGTACAGAGGGGAGGGGACTGGCCTTCCATGTGGCTACCCAGGTTCAATACGCAGCATCCCATAGGGTTTCCTGAGCATTGCATCACATCACACTGGATGTGACTCAAAAACAAAAACAAACAAACAAAAAACAGAAGTTAACTGTCTTTATTAAATTCCCATGAAAAGTTACTTTTTTTTTTTTTTTTTGGTTTTTCAGCCACACCTGTTTGATGCTCAGGGGTTACTCCTGGCTAAGCGCTCAGAAATTGCCCCTGGCTTGGGGGGACCATATGGGACGCCAGGGGATCGAATCGCAGTCCTTCCTTGGCTAGCGCTTGCAAGGCAGACACCTTACCTCTAGCGCCACCTCACCGGCCCCAAAAAGTTACTTTTTAAGGGACCTACGAGTTCTTAAGAATAAGCCAAGAGGAAAAAGCAGTACTTGAGAGTATGGCAGGTGCCATTAAAATAAATAAATAAATAAATAAATTAGCTAAAGCAGCCCATTAGACATTTATCTATCGGATCAGTGTCTAGAATAACAGTAAAATCCAAAAGAGGTTTACAGATGTGCTGTGATTAAGATAGTTTCTGTAAGAACAATCTAAATTAACTATCCAAACATTCCATTACGATTAACTTGACACACTGTGGTCATTGTGAGCGCTTTCATGGTTCACTATGTGGCTTCTTTGGCTACAGGGAAGACAGCCAACATAGGGACTGAAGAGAGTAGAGAGCATAAGGGACTGCTGTGCACACTGCTGCCCCAGGTTCCATTCCCTGCAACACATACGATCCCCTGAGCCAGCCAGGAGTCATCCCGAAGAGGACAGCCAGGAGTAAGGCCTAAACACTTCCAAGTGTGGTCACAGAATCAAATAAACAAACCAAACAAGATCTACAACAGCTAAAAATGTGACCGTGAAAAACAGCTGCTCTGGTACCAAAATTTGACAGTAAATTACAAGTTTTTTAAAGACTTTAGCTGCCAAGAGACAAATTTTTATAGGGACAGATTAATCTAAGTAAAAGCTTAGGACCTCTGGAGATAATAAAAATTCAACAAATTGGACTGCCTAGCAAATTGGACCTTGATATAATAAAGATTAAGCAAAATCAAAGACAATACTCACGGAAATAAAGAGCAACTTAAAAGTCAAGAGTTCCCCACACACAACCTTTTCTGATCATTAAATGTTTCTCAGATGAGTAACGAATATAAAAATTATGTAAAATCATATCCATTTATATGAAGATTCCCAGCTGATAAAACCCCTAGTAATATAAAAGTAAGATTAGAAGATAAAGGTCAAGCACAAAATATTCTAATGAGAAACATAAGGCATCACATAGTCTTTAAGAGATCAAAATTCATAGTGTCTGGTTTTGCTAAGAAATTGATAGACCCCAGGTCAAGAGCATAAAGACAGACTTTCTTTTTTTAGTTCTTTTTTGGGGCCACACCAGTGGCATTGAGGGTTACTCCTGGCAGACTCAGGGGACCCTATCGGATGCCGGAGAGCAAATCTGAGTCGGCCACGTACAAGGCACTGTGCTATCGCTCGGGCCCTGAAAATTTTTTAAATTTGGGCCCGGAGAGATAGCACAGCGGTGTTTGCCTTGCAAGCAGCCGATCCAGGACCAAAGGTGGTTGGTTCGAATCCCGGTGTCCCATATGGTCCCCCGAGCCTGCCAGGACCTATTTCTGAGCAGACAGCCAGGAGTAACCCCTGAACAACGCCGGGTGTGGCCCAAAAACCAAAAAATAAAATAAAATATTTTTTTTAATTTGTTGACATTCTTTAAAATTTTATTTTGGGACCGAAGAGACAGGACAGCGGTAGGGTATTTGCCTTGCATGCAGCTGACCCAGGACAAAGCGGGGTTCGATCCCCAGCATCCTATACAGTCCCCTAAGCCTGCCAGGAGCAATTTCTGAGCACAGCCAGGAATAACTCCTAAACACAGCTGAGTGGTCAAAAGAAAAAAATATTTTTATTTTATCTGCTGGCTATTAACTGCAGGATTTCATCTTTTCTTATCTACCACCTCACACTGTACTTCATTCTATTCTATTGCAAATTGATAATGTTCTCTTTTGGGGAGGCACCACACCAAGAGGCGCTCAGGGGTTACTCCTGGCTCTGTGCTCAGGAATCACACCTGGCAGGCTTGGGGGACCATATGGGATGCTGTGGATCATACCCAGGTCCATCCCAGGTTGGCGGCATGCAAGACAAACACCCCACCCCTGTGCTATCGCGCCAGGCCCAAGACACAGACTTTCTGATGCTTTCCGAGGAAGAGTATTGTGCAACAAAAAGAGTGAATAAAGGGCCGGAGAGATAGTATGGAGGTAAGGCATTCACCTTGTATGCAGAAGGACGGAGGTTCAAATCCCGGCATCCCATATGGTCCCCCGAGCCTGCCAGCAGTGATTTCTGAGCATAGAGCCAGGAGTAACCCCTGAGGGCTGCTGGGTGTGACGCCCCCCCCCCCAAAAAAAAGAGTGAATAAAGCAAAATGAAGTTTAAATTGAATAAGAACAAAGGAAAACAAGAAGGGTGGTATATGTTTCTTCTTTTTTGTTTGTTTGTTTGTTTGTTTGGGGTTTTTTGGGGTTTTTTTGGGCCACACCCGTTTGATGCTCAGGGGTTACTACTGGCTAAGAGCTCAGAAATTGCCCCTGGCTTGGGGGGAACCATATAGGACGCAGGGGGATCGAACCTCGGTCCTTCCTTGGCTAGCGCTTGCAAGGCAGACACCTTACCTCTAGCACCACCTCGCTGGCCCCGATATATGTTTAATGCAATCTCTAGAAGAAAAATATGGATGTCTGCTGAAATCTTTGAATGCTCATCAGACTCGTTCAGAATATTGACACTTCACTTTCTCAAATATTGAGGAAATAAAATACACAGACTTCATCCAAGAAGCAAAAGAGAATAATTCTATTTAAAGCTAAAGCTGCCCCGGTTAAAGCCAAAGAATCCAATAATTGGAAACGACAATGAAGAAACAAATAAGAGAGGTGGGAAGGACTCAGAGAGGGGAAAAAGGAGTGTTGAGGCAGGGAATGAACAGGTGTGAGCCAAATGGAGGTTCAGCAAGATCCCTAAACAAATAAAAATCAAAAGGTCACCACTTTAAAGGAGAAGGCGATGGAATTAAAGCTGCCCAGGCTGAGTCTACTAAAAGGAAAGTACAGGTTGAGGCCAAGGAAATGAAAGTCAGTTGAGGTCAATAAAAAATGGTACATCTAGAATAGTAAAAAGAGATAACCTGCAGTTCAAGATACTCAACTGCTTTTATCTTTGCAAGTTTGAGGGGTGAGGGAGGATTTTAGAGAAAAGGAGAAGAATATGGCAGATGTAAAATGCTAAAATACAGATTAGCTAAAGCAGTCTATTAGACACTTCAATGCCCTGCTATAAGAAACCACAGATTGGGGGCCAGAGCGATAGTATGGTGGTAAGGCTACTGTTTGCCTTGCATGCGGCCAATATCGGACAGATCCTGGTTCAAATCCCAGCATCCCATACAGTCCCCCGAACCTGCCAGGAGTAAACCCTGAGCACCATCGGGTGTGACCCAAAACAAACAAACAAAAAGAAACCACAGATATTTGAGGCTGGATCAACAGCACAGCAGGTGGGGAATTTGCCTTGCATGCAGCTGGCACAGATTCAATACCCAACATCCCATATGGCCCCAGAGCATTGCCAAGAGTAATTCTTTTTTTTTTTTATTTTTTATTTTTAAGTATGAGAACAAAGATGCAAAGAAAGAGGACAAGGTAAAGTTACAGTGGAAGGACAGTCACCCATAACATAATTCTCAGATGAAGTCCCCTTGCTGATATCTTAACTTTGAACTTTCAGCCAAAGAACATTAAGATAAATAAAACAGAATCCATGTACAATTACTTTGTCCCTCAAGTCCCCAGATCGTAATACATTATAATATTTCTTAGCAGCAGATAAGGCAATCTAAAGCCATAAAACTTATGTAACTCCTTAGACATTAGAGGCATAGTATTTTTTTACATTTCCATGTACATGCATATTAGTTTAAGTTAACCTCAAAAGTTTAAGTGGATTTTTTTTTAAGGATTAGAGTCAAAGGAGCACAGTAAAAACGGTGTTAGAGTGGCAATTGTTGTTTGCATAGGCCCACCAAAATATGAGGGGCATGGAAAAGAATAACCTTGGCCTTAATACAAAGAGACCCTACCCCTGAAGTTTCCTGGCATAAGACCAACTCTAGGCTCCACGCAAGCTAGATTGTCCAATCCAAGACATTGTCTGTAGTGCCAACACACTTTTATTTTTCACATAGTCTCTGTTGTTGGTAACATGTTTCTGTATTAAAGATCCTGGAATCTGCATATCCTACACTGAAGTCAGGATGTGGAGGGTCCTCTAGTTTCACCTCACAATTAAAGGGCAATGCAGAGAGCCCTGTCCCGTAAGCAGGTCGTTGTTGTTGTTAAGTCTTCTCAGTGTTAAGGGAAGTCTCTTTTGAGCAGGTCGATGTCTGAGCAATGGTAGGGTCTTCCGTGGTAGAGGATTGCTTCCAGGTGATGTTATAGACAAACTTGGATGTTTCATTGATGGCTCCCCTGGTTCAAGGGTGAATGGAAAATGCCCATTCTTCTGAGGCCTGTGCCAGGTCGTTATATCAATGTTCAGGGTGTAAGGTCCCTTTACACTGCAAGATTTGTGTGTTCCAATCTCTATTAGATAAAATGTTATTTGTATGTATAGTATTTTCCCATTTTAATGTGCCTATGCAAAAAAGGAGTAATGCCACGTGGCGATACTGGCATATATGGGGGCCATAAGAACAAGTCCAACAATCCCCATGACAATCAACAGCATTAAACTGGGGGACTCTTTCACCAAACTTCCTTATTGAACAGCTCACAAAGAGAAGATAAAAAGTGGTTAGAATCATGACTGTGTAAGAGAATATTTAGTAAGACTAATAGCTGTCAGAGAAAAAAAACACATAAAATATTCAAAAGAAATACGTGTCCATTCTATGTCTTTTGAAATAGTTGGGGGTTGTTACACACAATGCACGGCTTTGGTCTGTGATTAGGATTGTGCAGTACTGAAGTTAAAAAGAATAATGTGGGTTAGTGTTGTTTGGGGGGGTGAGAGAGTTAAGGAGTAAAAATGAGCTTTGTAGGCGTGTGGGAAAGGGCAGAATACAAAATGGACATTCTGGATACGCAAAACATAACATAAGGATAGGGAATACTCTAGCTAGCCCCCGCGCGTTTTTCCACATGTAGACTGGTCAGAAATTGACAGTGACAAACTTAGTGCAACCGAGCAAATCTCAGCACACCCCAAGTTAGGACCCACCATTTCTGGCCGCCTGGGCTGGAACCCAGGGAAGGCCTGGAGGCCAGGGGCAGAAGAGGGGATGGCTAGGGCCTATCAAGGCACCCAGCGCACTCAAGTTAGGGAGAAGCCTTCCACATGGGGTCTCCCCAAACCCCATGCCGGCTAGAGCTAGCCTCCAGATCAAGAAAGGGTCGATAGAGAGCCGGAAGCCAGGATCTACCCGCCCTTCACCCTGTGCCCTTCCCACCCTAGTGCAAGGGGAAGGGTGGGGAAAGCTTGGGACCCCATCCAGGAGGGACCCCCCACACATACCCACCTTGTCTGGCCACCGGGGCTGCCACCCCAGGAAGGCCTGGAGGCCGGGGGCAGAAGAGGGGATGGCTGGGGGCCTATCAAGGCTCCCAGCGCACCCAAGTTAGGGAGAAGGCCTTCCACATGGGGTCTCCCCAAACTCCATGCCGGCTAGAGCTAACCTCCCGCCAAGAGTGATTCTTAAAATCAGCACCAGGGTAACCTCTGAGCATTGTCAGAGGTATGAATGGAAAAAAAAGAAAGAAAGAGGGGACGGAGCAGTGGCAAGGAGCGATAAGGCATCTGCCTTGCTGGTGCTGGCCTAAGACAAACCGCAGTTCGATCCCCTGGCGTCCCATATGGGCCCCCAAGCCAGGAGCGATTTCTGAGTGCATAGCCAGGAGGGAGGGAGGAAGGAGGGAAGGAAGGAGAGAGAAAGGGAGAGAGAGAGAAGAAAGAAAGAAAGAAAGAAAGAAAGAAAGAAAGAAAGAAAGAAAGAAAGAAAGAAAGAAAGAAAGAGAGAGAGAGAGAGAGAGAGAGAGAGAGAGAGAGAGAAAGAAAGAAAGAAAGAAAGAAAGAAAGAAAGAAAGAAAGAAAGAAAGAAAGAAAGAAAGAAAGAAAGAAAGAAAGAAAGAAAGAAAGAAAGAAAGAAAGAAAGAAAGAAGAAAGAGAGGGAGGGAAGAAAGGAGGGAGGGAGGGAGGAAAGAAGGGAGGAAGGGAGGAAAGGAGGGAGGGAGGAAAGAAGGGAGGGAGCGAGGGAGGGAGGAAAGAAGGGAGGGAGGAAAGAAGGGAAGGAGGGAAGGGAGGGAGGGAGGGAGGGAGGGAGGGAGGGAGGGAGGAAGGAAGGAAGGAAGGAAGGAAGGAAGGAAGGAAGGAAGGAAGGAAGGAAGGAAGGAAGGAAGGAAGGAAGGAAGGACGAGAAAGGTAAGAAAAAGGAAAAAGAAAGGATGGGAGGAAGGAAAAAAGAATGAATGAAAGATATTAATCAATTAGAACAAATGCAAGTGCCCTTCTATTGACTGGGGAAGGGGCAAGATGGTTCATAATTTATTTTTAAGGTATAGGCTGTGAAAGGCCCGAGCAGTGGCACAAGCGATAGGGTGTCTGCCTTGCACACGGTGACCTAGGATGGACTGTGGTTCAATCCCCTGGTGTCCCATATGGTCCCCCAAGCCAGGAGTGATTTCTGAGAGGATAGCCAGAAGTAACCCCTGAAAGTCACCAGGTGTGGCCCGAAAACAAAAAAAAAAAAAAATTTAATTAAAATTAAAAAATATTAAAGTATAGGCTGTGGAAACTGAAATCAGAAATAAAAGCACACATATAAATAATTTCTTTATAACAGATCCAGAGCATATAAGAGTATGGAAAGTCTGTTTAATAAAGTG
The DNA here is from genome assembly GCF_024139225.1 of Suncus etruscus. Taxonomy (NCBI): domain Eukaryota; kingdom Metazoa; phylum Chordata; class Mammalia; order Eulipotyphla; family Soricidae; genus Suncus; species Suncus etruscus. The sequence goes on from NC_064863.1 coordinate 5,846,377, forward strand.
TTAGAGACATTGCCTTGCATGCAGTCCCTGGGTCAACCTCCAGCACTTCAGTTCCCCTAAGCACAGAGCCAGAAGTAAGACCTAAGCACCTCCAAGTCTGGCTCCAAAACCATGGGAAGGGAAATCAAAGGGAAGGATCAAGGGAAGGAGAGGGGAGGAAGATAAAAAGAGAGAAGTAGGGGCCAGGCGGTGGCGCTAGAGGTAAGGGGCCTGCCTTGCCTGCGCTAGCCTTGGACAGACCACGGTTCGATTCCCCGGCGTCCCATGTGGTCCCCCAAGCCAAAAACCAAAAAGAGAGAGAGAGAGAGAGAGAGAGAGAGAGAGAGAGAAAGAGAGAGAGAGAGAGAGAGAGAGAGAGAGAGAGAGAGAGAGAGAGAGAGAGAGAGAGAGAGAGAGAGAGAGAGAGAGAGGTAACTAGAAAACCTGAAACAAAGAAAATACAAAGAAGCTAACTGGTTTCCATCAAACTAAAAAGCTACTTACAATGAAACTTGTATCAAAATGAAAAGACATCCTACCCAATGGAAGAAAATATTTGTATATAATCCATCCAACAAGGGACACTCAAAACTATCAAGATCAACAAGGGCACTCAAAACTATCAAGAATTCAAATCAAATAAAACAAAAATCAGATTTGGGGGCCGGAGTGATAATAAAGTGGATAGGGCATTTGTCTTACATGCAGTTGACCCAGGTTTGATGCCCAGAGTCCCATAAAGTCCAAGTCTGCCAGAAATGGTCTGAGTATAGAACCAGGACTAATCCCTGTGCACTGCCAGGCTGGCCCAAAACACAAAAAGCAAAAATACAGGATGTTTAAAATAGACTAACCATCAGGCCTTATATGTGGCCAACCCTGTTCCATCTCCGGCATCTCATATGGTCTCCTGAGCCTGCCAAGAGTGATTTCTGAGTGCAGTGATTTCTCAGTGCCGCTGGGTGTGGCCCAGAAAGGGTAAACACGGTGCAAAAAAGTTATCTAAAGACCTACCTTATTATATGTGCATGCTATTCGAAGTGGAATACCAGTCACAAAAGTCATGGAAAGTGGGTACTGTAAAATCAAGGTTCAAAAAGAAAAGCTGAAGGCAGAATATCAGTGTCAGAAGCTTCCAGAAAGAGTTCTAAAACACGATTCCAAAAGAAAGGCTAAAGGCAGAGTATCGGTGTTGGAAGCTTCAGAAAAGAGTTCTAAAGCACTGTCTACATATTCCTGGTCCTAAATTCTAGCTGATCTCACTCATCTTTGGTATATAAAGTCTTAAAAGAGAACAAACAGATATGAACAATAACAAACCTTTGACCTTAGATTACAAAACTGAAATGATCAGTGCGGGGAGGGTGCAGAGAGAATGAAGATCAGACTACAGGTGAGTCTGGGACAGTGGTGGTGAAGAGGCCGTTGTCACTTTTGTACACTAGAGCCAAAATTGGGAGCCGGATCACTACTACAATGGGCCTTGCATGCTCCCAGACCAAGTCCTATAGTGATACCCACTACGGACCAGTGAGTCAACCAGGAGTGATCCATGTGTGAGAGGCAGAAGGAAGCACTGAGCACAGCAGGTGTGGCCCAAAAACCAGAAACTTAACATTTTGAAAATAAGAACCATTCCAGGGTTACAGCCAACCTATCTAGAGAACATTCTCTGCATTGTATCATGATGAATCCAACCTCTTACTAGTTAAGTCGATATGATCAGGAAGAGATGGCTGAAAGAGCTGCATGTGGGAGCCCTGGGTTCCATCCCCAGAACCACAGGCTCTTAGAACAGTGGCCCCAATTCCAAAAGACATTGAGCCAAGTATAATAAATGCGGATTATGGCAGCACTTCTCAGGCTTATGACAGAATAAAAATGGAAATGATAAACCAGCACCAAAGTGGGTAGAAACATAAGCACAATTACAACTCAGGAACTGTAACCGTTGTGATCTTCTAAGATTTTTTTGTTGTTTTTTTTTTCCCCCGTTGGAGGAGACCACCCCCAGTGGCACTTAGGGTTTACTCCTGACACTGCACTCAGAAATCACTCCTGGCAGGCTTAAGGGACCAAATGGAATCCCAGGGATCGAACCTGGGTCAGCCGCGTGCAAAGCAAACACCCTACACGCTGCACTATCCTATTTGCTCCGCTCCTCCTAAGATTTTTTTTCTTTTTTTCTTTTTTTTTTTTTTTTGGTTTTTCGGTCACACCCATTTGATGCTCAGGGGTTACTCCTGGCTAAGCGCTCAGAAATTGCCCCTGGCTTAGGGGGACCATATGGAACGCCGGGGGATCGAACCGCGGTCCTTCCTTGGCTAGCGCTTGCAAGGCAGACACCTAACCTCTAGCGCCACCTCGCCGGCCCCAGATTTATTTTTTTCTAACAGTCCTTGAGAGAGATGAGAAAGGAAAGACAGGCCACAAGAGATACGCATGAGACCTCAACCATGCCAGGCTTTAAGCATTAAAATAAAATGCTTAAATAACCCAGTTCATAATCCAATATGCACACCTTCCTGGTTAGACTAAAATTCTGAATTACTTTCAAACATGTATGTAGTATATTTTATGGCCATACAACCTATTCAATTACATTCATAGGAAGTCAATCTTTAAATTTCATTACAGTAACTCAAATTTCCCCTAAATCTTTTTGCAAAATGGTTAACAAGAACTGAAAGTAATTGTTAGTGCCCATTATGAAGTGCTTATAACCCAAGGCTTGGCCAAAATGCAGGCAACAAGGGGAAAACAGTCAAGTGATTAGCAAAGAAAAATGAGCTTTCCGTTCAGGAAACAACCAGTAAGTTTAAAGTTAGCAACAAACCTCATCCTCAAGTGGTTACGTGATAGGTAGTGGAGCTTAATGGCAAAGTACTGAACCTGCTCTTCCACTGAAACTCTCTCCTCTGCCCTTTCTCCTTATTCTATTAAGTTGGAGAAAGACCACTGCTCGATTTTTAGGCATTCCAAAATACAGATGACAGAAGAGAAGAGAAAAGAAAGAAAAGAAAAGAAAAGAAAAGAAAAGAAAAGAAAAGAAAAGAAAAGAAAAGAAAAGAAAAGAAAAGAAAAGTATAATTCAACAGGAACAAAAAAAATGAGGGAAAAGAAATTTAAAACAAACTGAAAAACATGTTCCTTTATTTCTCCATTTTTCAAATATTCAGTCTTTCACTTTTTTGAACTTGGCAGTAATATTTTATATAAATTATTATAGATTCATGAGCAGTTGTAAAAAATAATGGAGAGCTCTCCAATATCCTTGGTCCAGTTTTCCACAAAGACAGTGACATTAGGAAACATTAGTGTAACATAACGCTCAGAATGCTGACAGATAATACACTCATGTCTTATGTATATTTCCCAATTTCACTTGTACACATTTGTGTGTGTGAATTTCTGGACAACTTTATCACTTGCATATGTTTGTACAACCATCACCCAGGTCCAGACATTGCAAAGCAGAGCACTGCAAGGATCCCTCAAGTTACCTTTATAACCAGACGCCCCTCCTCTGCTCCTATCCCTCACCCTGAACAATTATTGATCTAGCCTCTATTCATTTTATTTTAATTCTTACACTATGTACACCCAGCCCTGCTCCGTTATTTCAACTTCACTCAGCTGCACACAATGGGGAAAATCAATCTTAAGCAAGCTGGTCAGAAAATAAATTAGTTGGGTTTTTGTTGGTTTTTTGGTTGTTTTCCATTTTGTTTTTGTTTTACCTTATTACAGAGAAAACCTTCCAAAAGCAAGACAGAAAAGTTTTGATGGTAAACTGTACAGGGTTCTTTTAAGTATACATATACTACATGCATCTTCAAAAAAATGTAAACATTCCAGACACTTTGTAAAATGTTATATAAACATAAGTACTTAATTCTCTTCACTTTAAAAAAAGATACACTTAATCAGACTACAGAGCCAATTTAGATAGGCATAATTCAGCATTTTTCATTTCTACAAAACCTTTTAACCATTTCAACCAGTACATAAATCATTCTGTAGTCGGTACATGAAAACATTAACTTACACTTTCAAGCCATAGATATGAGGAGAAGGTGGAAGCAAAGGAAGAGGAGGAGGAAGAGGAAGTGAAAGAGAAGGAGAAGGATGAAACAAAGGAGGAAGAGGTGGTAGTAGAGGAGGAGGAAGAAAAAAAGAAAGGAGGGGGAAGGGATGGGGAGGGGGGCAGGGGAGGAGGAGGGGTGGAGGAGGAGGAATAGGGGGAGGGGAGGGTAAGGGGGAGGAGGAGGGGGAAGGGGAAGGAGAAGGAGAAGGAGGAGGAGGAGAAGGAAAAGGAGAAGGAGGAGGAGGAGGAGAAGGAGGAGGAGGAGAAGGAGGAAGAGAAGGAAGAGGAGGAGAAGGAGAAGGAGGAAGAGAAGGAAGAGGAGGAGGAGGAGAAAGAGGTGGAGGAGGAAGAGGAGGAGGAGAAAGGTGGAGGAGGAAGAGAAGGAGGAGGAGGAAGAGGAGGAGAAAGAGGTGGAGGAGGAAGAGGAGAAGGAGGAGGAGGAGAAAGAGGTGGAGGAGGAAGAGGAGGAGGAGGAGAAGGAGGAGGAGGAGAAGGAGGAGAAAGAGGTGGAGGAGGAAGAGGAGGAGGAGGAAGAGGAGGAGGAGGAGGAGGAGGAGGAGAAAGAGGTGGAGGAGGAAGAGGAGAAGGAGAAGGTGGAAGAGAAAGAGGTGGAGGAGGAAGAGGAAAAGGAGGAGGAGGAGAAAGAGGTGGAGGAGAAAAAGGAGAAGGAGAAGGTGGAGGAGAAAGAGGTGGAGGAGGAAGAGGAAAAGGAGGAGGAGGAGAAGAAGGAGGAGGAGAAGGAGGAAGAGAAGGAAGAGGAGGAGGAGAAGGAGGAAGAGAAAGAGAAGGAAGAGGAGGAGGAGAAGGAGGAGAAGGAAGAGGAGGAGGAGAAGGAAGAGGAGGAGGAGAAGGAGGAGAAGGAAGAGGAGGAAGAGGAGAAGGAGGAGGAAAAGGAGGAGGAGGAGAAGGAGGAAGAGAAGGAAGAGGAGGAGGAGGAGGAAGAGAAGGAAGAGGAGGAAGAGAAGGAGGAGGAGGAGGTGGTGGAGGAGAAGGAGGAGGAGGAAGAGGAGGAGGAGGAGGAGAAAGAGAAGGAGGAGGAGGAGAAGGAGAAAGAGAAGAAGGAGAAGAAAGAGGAGGAGGAGGAGGAGAAGAAGGAGGAGGAGGAAGAGAAGAAGGAGGAGGAGGAGGAGGAGGAGAAGGAGGAGGAGGAGAAGAAGGAGAAGGAGAAGGAGAAGGAGAAGGAGGAGGAGGAGGAGGAGGAGGAGGAGAAGAAGAAGAAGAAGAAGAAGAAAGAAGAAGAAGAAAGAAGAAGAAGAAGAAGGAAGAAGAAGAAGAAGAAGAAGAAGAAGAAGAAGAAGAAGAAGAAGAAGAAAGAAGAAGAAAGAAGAAGAAGAAAGAAGAAGAAAGAAGAAGAAGAAGAAGAAGAAGAAGAAGAAGAAGAAGAAGAAGAAGAAGAAGAAGAAGAAGAAGAAGAAGAAGAAGAAGAAGAAGAAGAAGAAGAAGAAGAAGAAGAAGAAGAAGAAAGTTGTAATTAATAAAGTGCAATTGCAAAAAGAACCTTAAATGTCCATGACTTTCAGGACACTAAACACACATGTAGCTGGAATTCATACCTGCAGAGCTGAGAAGGACACTGAAATCTGTTCCCCTCTGTGACTCTCCACTTTCATTATCGACCTCTTTCTCAACATCTTGATATCGATCCCAGTTAGAGACTATTTTTCTTTTAGAGTAATTTCCCTGTTCATCATTCTCTTCTCCAAAGGTCTCTGCATCACTGTCTTCAACCTGCAATCATTAGAGACAAATCAATAAGCAAGCAGTGGAAATCTCGACCTTAGTCGGAGAGGTACAATAAAAACAAAAAGTAATGCCTGGCATGGGTGTTATGATACACAGCAACTTGGAAGGCCACGCTCTCTGAGAATGATCTTTCAGAAGAAACCAGTTAAAAGCTATGGGAGCGTACAGAAATAAAAATGCAGAATATGAACAACTGAAAAAGACAAAGGGTCTAGTTTATTTCTTTGTCAAGTAAGTTGCGGGTAGTGGTGGGAAATAAAAATATAGTTTAGAATTTAATGGTTACACTACCCACTGCAATGTCAATAGCTTACTTGTACTTTGAAACGGAGAGAAACCACTTACATACTTTGAGAACCATAACCACTGACTAGATTCCTGCTCACATTGAGAAAACAGTTAGGGGGCTGTAGTGATATTTACCAGGCACCCAGAAGACCAGTTTCAATCCCCAGCATCAATCCCCAATATTCCTTATGGTCCCAATTACCAGGAGTGATCCCTGAGTATACAACCACTGAGTACAGTTAGAGGTGGCACAAAAAAAAAGAAAAAATATATGTTATTTGGGAGCCGGAGAGATAGCATGGAGGCAAGGTGTTTGCCTTGCATGCAGAAGGACGGTGGTTCGAATCCCGGCATCCCATAGGGTCCCCTGAGCCTGCCAGAAGCGATTTCTGAGCAGAGAGCCAGGAGCAGCTTCTGAGTGCTGCCGGGTGTGACCCAAAAAAACAAAAACAAAAAACAAAAAAATGTTATTTTACCATATTTTCCAGCATATAATATGACTTTTTAACCCATGGAAAACTTCCTAAGTCAGGGGTCATCTTATACACTGGAAAATACTTGGTATTCACTGAGAGATCAAGATTGTGATTTTTTCAATATTCTAAATTTTTTAGAAATAAATATTAAAAAATGGATGGATGGAAAGACATGCATGTAGAATTTTCTTCAAGTAGGTGGAAAGCTGGAAATGTGGCCCAATAGTAAAGCACAGGACTCAAATCTGTGAGGTTCTGGGTTCAATTCCCTGCTAAAAATAATGTTAATAGTTGGGGCTAGAGTGATAGCACAGCGGTGGGCATTTGCCTCGCAAACAGCTAACCCAGGACAGGCCTGGGTTCAATCCCCGGCATCATCCCATATGGTCCCCCAAGTCAGCCAGAAGCGATTTCTGAGCAGAGCCATGAGTAAACCCTGAGCACCATCGAGTGTGGCTCAAAAAAAAAAAAAAATAATAATAATAATAACAATGATCTTTTTTTGTTTGTTTGTTTTGTTTTTTTGTCTTTTTGTTTTTTGGCCTCACCCGGTGGTGCTCAGGGGTTACTCCTGGCTGTCTGCTCAGAAACAGCTCCTGGCAGGCACAGGGGACCATATGGGACACCGGGATTTGAACCAACCACCTTAGGTCCTGGATCGGCTGCTTGCAAGGCAAACGCCGCTGTGCTATCTCTCCGGGCCCAATAACAATGATCTTAATAGTAGGTAGAGAATAATGATTGGAAGGGTGAGGGAAAATAGACTATATAATGGTTAACTGCTAAAGCTGTGTGTATGGAAATTTAATATAATCCTATTTTTGTATCCCAAAGATTATAAAATGTTTACCAGTAAAAATACTTGTAAAATGGGGCTGGTGAGATAGTATGGGGGTAGGGCATTTGCCTTGCATGCAGAAGGACGGTGGTTCGAATCCCGGCATCCCATAGGGTCCCCCGAGCCTGCCAGGAGCGATTTCTGAGCGTAGAGCCAGGAGTAAACCCTGAACACTGCAGGAGGTGACCAAAAAAAAAAAAAAAAATACTTGTAAAATGTACTAAAACAGGGGCCGGAGAGATAACAAGGAGGTAGGATGTTTGCCTTGCATGCAGAAGAATGGTGGTTCAAATCCTGGCATCCCCCAAGTCTGCCAGGAATGATTTCTGAGTCTAAAGCCAGGAATAACCCTGGAGCACTGCAGGGTATGACCCCCCCCCCCAAAAAAAATCTACTAAAACAATACACCTGTACAGATGGGCTTATACACACTTTTTCTTTTTTTTTAATATTTTTATTTGAAGAAAATGCATCACATAGTTGGCATAACTGATCATAATACATTTTTCAAGATAAGAAAAAGCAAAGTTATTGAAAAAATAAAAGAAAATAGAGAAAGGGCCGGAGAGATAGCATGGAGGTAAGGCGTTTGCCTTTCATGCAGGAGGTCATCGGTTCGAATCCCGGCGCCCCATATGGTCCCCCGTGCCTGCCAGTAGCAATTTCTGAGCCTGGAGCCAGGAATAACCCCTGAGCACTGCCGGGTGTGACCCAAAAACCAAAAAAAAATAAAAAATAAAAAGAAAATAGAGAAAAACTAAAAAATAAAATGGGAAAGAAGAAAAGTTCAGTGGCAAGTATATTTGTGAAAATTATTACAATAGAGAAGGTTTAGTAAGCTTTTTTCTAAGATAAGAGATTAAAAAGTACAACACAAAAGACGTGTGTACACACTTTTTCTAAAATAAGATTTTGTCAACACAAAAGCAGGACATGTGCGTTATCAGAAAATTAGGATGGAGAGACAAACAAAATAAACTCTACCACGTTCTGACCACTAGCGTATCAGTACTTACACCTTAGTGAATATATTTCCGATTCCTTTCTGTGTATTTTTTGCATCTACTTTTTCTGGTAACCATATCTGAGCCATTCCCAGCATGGCTCAGGGCTTATTCCTGTCTGTGCTCAGGGATGACTACTTGCAGTGGTCAGGGGACTGAATGAGGTACCAGGGATTAATTGGGGGCCAACTGTGTATATGCAAAGCAAGCACCTTAACTGCTATAATATCTCTCTTACCTCATAACTATATATATATTTTCTGGCTTTGGGGTCATATCCAGCAGTACTCAGGGGTTACTCCTGGCTCTGCACTCAAGAAACACTCTTGGCAGTGCTCGGGTAAACAGAGGGATACCGGAGATCAAACCTGGTCAGTCACGTGCAAACCCAGAGCTTCACCCACAATACTACCCCTCTAGCCATAGCACCCAGATTCTTTTTTATTTTTTTTGGTTTTTGGGTGATGCTCAGGGTTACTCATAGCTATGCGTTCTGAAACCACTCCTGATAATGGGATGCCGGGGATCGAACTGAGGTCTGTCGTGGGTCAGCCACGTGAAAGGCAAATGCCTTACTGCTGCACCACCACTCCGGGCCCAGTAACCGTATTTTATACCAAATTTTGAAAACTAGATTTTCATACTTCTACCTCTCCATTTCAGTAAATTTTCATAACATTCATATTATTTCCAATTTCCCTGACCCAACACATTTATTTCCTGGTTTGCCAAAGCCAGCATGCAATTCAATTAATTGTATTAATTCATTATATATATTATATATGCTATATATTATAATTATAATATAATTAATTCGTTAATCATATCTCAATATGGCTAATTTTCTGAGTCAAGCATGATTTCTATTTTTTTCTTATGGTCTGGAGTGGGGCTTGTAGTTGGGGCTGGAGTGGCAGCAGAGCAGTAGAGCATTTGCCTTGCATGTGGCCAACCCAGGACAGGCCTGGGTTTGATCCTCAGCATCATCTCATATGGTCCCCCAAGCCTGCCAGGAGCAACACCTGATGTGTGCCCTCCCCCAAAATAAACCATAATCAAAAACCCTTACTTGAATCAAATGTTATACCCTTTCATGAAGAATTAGCTTTTCAAAACCACTTTCAGTTGCAAACATCATAGCTTCGAATACAGCAAAACAGAGAACTGTATTGTAACCCAAAGGCAAAGACTTCCTAAAACCTAAAAGACTCTTGCCAGGCCCACAAGTTTCACTCAACAAAAGATGCTGGCAATTAAAAGCTCTTTTACAGAAAGACCAAATACCATGGACATTCCAGAAAATAGGGTTGTAGGGCCAGAACGATAATACAGCAGATAGGGTGCTTGCCTCGGACAGAGCTAATTTGGGTTCAATCTCTGGCTCCTTATATGGTACCCCCGAGCCTACCAGGAGTGATTCCTAAACGTAAGAGTCAATAGTAAGCGCTAAGCACTGCTGAGTGTGGCTCAAAAACAAACAAAAAAAATTTTATAACTGAGGGGAATTTAGAAGACAGAACTAGAGCTAAAAACATCAGCAGATTTAATCTAGGAAAATCCAGTATTCCTTTGTTGCCCCTCTGAGTAAACAAGTTCAGGGAGCTTTCTCGAGTTAGTACAGAACTTGTGAATGAAACTCTTTTTTTTTTTTTTTTTTTTTTTTTTTTTGGTTTTTGGGCCACACCCTGTGACGCTCAGGGGTTACTCCTGGCTATGCGCTCAGAAGTTGCTCCTGGCTTCTTGGGGGACCATATGGGACACCGGGGGATCGAACCGCGGTCCGTCCTAGGCTAGCGCAGGCAAGGCAGGCACCTTACCTCCAGCGCCACCGCCCGGCCCCGAATGAAACTCTTATACATGGTCAAAGCATAAACCTGTTCAAAGCTGTTAGTTTTGATTCAAAGAAGGGCTAGACAGTGAAACTCTTGAACAACTATTGACAAAAATAAACAAGCGCTTAAATGGGAAGCAAGAGACCCAGACAGAAGTATTGGCCTTACCATCACCATCTTTTAATATTTACAAAGCGTTCATAATGGGTTGGGCCTCACACAGCTGAAGGAGTCACGAATCCCTAATTCAGAAGAATCACTAAGCAAGGAACACATTACCCACTGCAGAGACAAGGGTGGTCATTACGCTCAGTCACTCGGGGGTAGTAAGAAAGATGAAGTTTAGAAGACATTTTTTCTAATTCAGAGAAAGGTATAGAGGCCAGAGAGATAGCACAGTGGTAGGGCGTTTGCCTTGCAAGCGGCCAACACAGGACTGACGGTGGTTCAAATCCCGGCATCCCATATGGTCCCCTGAGTCTGACAGGAGCGATTTCTGAATGTAGAGGCAAGAGTAACCCCTGTGCACTGGCTGGGTGTGACCCAAAAACAAAACAAAACAAAAAATCCACCCAGGATAGAGAAAGGTACATCTTTATATTTAGGGGCCAGAGTAGATCAATAGGCTAAAATGCATGTAGAGTCCCAGGTTTGATCCACAGGACCACATGATCTCCTGAGTTATGAGAGTACCTGAGCACTGCCAGGTGTGACCTACAAAACTAAAAAGAAAATAACAGCGATGAAAAGGGGTTAAGGTACTTGCCTTGCACAGTTGTTCCTGGTTTGATAACCAGCACCACATATGGCCCCCAAAGCACAGAGCCAGGGGTAAACTAGTCCTAAGCACAGTCACATGTATACCCAAAATTCAAAATTTAAATAAAGGGGGAGGACTCATTCACTTGTAAGTGTATATGACAGGTGCCAGAAAGATAGTACAAGAGTGAAGTACAAGTCTGCATAAGGCCAATTGGGGTTCAATCCCTGGCATCACATATGATCCTCTGAGCACTGCCAAGGGAGAGCTGAGCACTGCCAGGTATGGCCCAAAAACAAACAAACAAAAAATACGGTATAAAATAATACCTATAAAGTCCCAAAGGAAAAGGTCAGTACAAATAAAATATTGATGAAAGCAATACAAAAACTTATTATAAATATAAAAGCTGTTACTATTTTTAATCTATTGCTATTATTTTTACATCATAAAAAATATGATGTCATGTACTCTGAAACTCTTAAAATTACAGAAAACTGGGGCAGAGTGATAGCACAGCAGTAAGGTGTTTGCCTTGCATGCAGCCAACCCAGGACGGACCCAGGTTCAAGCCCCAGCATCCCATAGGGTCCACTGAGCCAGCCAGGAGCAATTTCTGAGCACAGAAGCGGGAGTAACCCTTGAGTGCTGCCGGTTGTGGCCAAAAACAACAACGTAAAAAATTACAGAAAACAAAATATACCAAAATATACCCTTGCTCAATGATTAGAAAACTAGTGTCAAGGGGCCGGAGCAGTGGCGCAGCTGTAGGGCGTTGGCCTTGCACACGAGTTGCACCTGGGTTAGATCACTGGCGTCTCATATGGACCCCACAAGCCAGAAGCGATTTCTGAGAGCATAGCCAGGAGTAATCCCTGAGCTTCACCAGGTGTGTCCCCCCCCCACCAAAAACAATCCATTCAAAATGAATTAAAGCCTTAAACGCAAAACTTGAAGACCTGAAACCTTCAAACACTAAGAATAAAACAGGATATGGAGTAACTTCTTAGCTTTGGGCTAGGCAATGCTTTTGTTTGTTTGTTTTAGATTTGTCAACAAAGCAAAAAAAATGAGACGAATAAGCTAGAAAGCTTCTGTGCAGGCAAAAGAAACCATCAACAAAATGAAAAGACAACCTCTGGTATGGAAGAAAATAATTACAAATCATATCTAACAAGGTTCCACCCAATAATTTATTTTTAAACCTTTCAGAAAATAGAATTCAATGTGGACATAATCATCTATCTGTATATTTTGGAACAGTACATAAAGGAGGTGAGTGGGAGCAAAACTGTTAGAAATTACTGCGCATAGGAACTCAAATACAAGAAACAAATAAAGAAAACTAGAAATAGAGGGTACCAAAGCTATAAATAAAATGCTTATTCTTCTTTATGTCACACTCCCTAAAAGACACAAAATTAGGATAATAAGCTCAATAACAAATTACCGTTGTAATAACACATTTGAACAATGCCCACCATTAAAGAAATGAAAGGGAAACAATTCAATAGAAGTAATACTTCTCTATCTCGCAAAACTGAGTCAAAATAAATCGGAAATAGGTCTGGGTAGGCTCAAAAGCATCTGGTAAGCCTTAGATCACTAAGAAAATGACCTTTTATTTTGTTCTTGTTTTTTGGTTTGGACTGCACACAGTGATGCTTAGAACTTACTCCCGGCTCTGTACTTGGGCATCACTCCTGGCAGTGTTCAGATTGAGTGGAAGTCAGAACAGTCGGATGCCAGGCAAGCACCCTTCATGCTGTACCATCTCTCCTGCCTCATGAAAACAAGTTTTAAAGAGTAGGAGTAAAATGGGCCAGGGAGATAGCTCAACAGTCAGGGGATGCTCAGGGATTGAGTTGAACCTGACATGTGTCCCCACTTCAGACGATCTAGTAAAATTTGAGAAACGGGGCTCTCAAATACAATAGTATAGTACAATAGGTCAGGCACTAACCTTGCACGTGACAGACCCAGATTTGATCCCACAGCACCACATATGAACTCCTTCCCTCACCAGGAGTGATTCCTAGTTGAGGAAATTAGAGTAAAAGGAGAACCTCTTTGAGAGTAAAGGTGAAATAACTTTCATGGAACTCAATAGTTTTAAACTATGTTTTGTGGAAGTATTTTTATGGAGTCTTTGTAGAAAGGAAACAGCAGCAAAATCAGTTTCCCTTTACTGAGACTTTACATTTTGAGCTTCATAGGAAACTTGGGTTGGAAACATTTTTAATCCCTTGGTTAGGGCTGGAATGGATAGGCCGTTTGCCTTGCATGCAGCTGACCCAAGTTTGATCCTCCAGAGTCCATATGGTCCCTTGAGCCTGCCAGGAGTGATATCTGAGCACAGATTCAGTAGTAATCCCTAAACGACATCAGATATGACCCCAAAATAAAAAATAATAACCTTTTTAGTACTGCATTAATATCTATCAAGTTTGCAAGGCTCAACTCCAGGTAAAATTCTATCAATCTATCAACTAGATTAATGCCAACACCTTTTACAACTCCATATGGAACTATAACCAGGATGATGTGCCTCTTCGTGTAATTATGATCTGAGAAAAAGTGTCTTACATTGCTGATCTAGTGAAGAGACACACAAATGAGATGCACATAAAGAGGCCTTAAAGAGATGCATTAAAAGTCAAAATGTCTTTGTGAAATCATTTAAAAGTTTCATATGAAGGATGGAAGCAATAGCACAGTGGTAGGGCGTTTGCCTTGTACATGGCTAACCCCAATGAACCTTGGTTCGATTCCTGGCATCCCATATGGTCCCCCGAGCCTGCCAGGAGCGACTTCTTAGCACAGAGCCAGGAGTAACCCCTAAGCGCCCTCGGGTGTGACCCAAAAACCAAAAAAAAAGAAAAAAAAAGAAAAAAGAAAAACACTTTGCTGCAAAGCACGATTTCACAGTTATAAGTATGTAACCAGAATGCATAGATCTCTTTGGTGACCACTAACTTTTTCTTTAGATTAAAATATATTTTTATTATCAAGAGCACTTATACACCACTTTAATATAAAGAGAAAAGAAAGCCACACTCTGCAGCCACTCCCTTACAAGTCCAGAGAGATCAAACAATTTTTTTGCAAGATTGGATTTAGAGAGTCCAAGAGAAGATTCCCCAGAAACTCGCCGTGATTCCAAGTACAAAGGATTTGAAGAGGGAATAGGATAGAAGCATTTGCATCAAATCTGAAGCCCACTTTAGTCAGTCAATGCATGAGATCTGGAGGATGCTCAGCTAACACCCTCGTTTCTAGCTGAACTGCACTCTCCTGTTTCTCATTCAACAGCTGGATGGCCTCATGGCCATTACATATTAGCTGAAAACAATCCGAAACACTGACTAAAATTGAGAAATAAAGAGATTGCACCTGTCGGAGGCAGGTATCTGAGAAACCATTTTTCCCTGAAAGTACAGAATACAATTATCTGCATTTCCCTCTGCAGTTCTTTAAAACTGTGACCTTTCAGAAGCTCTTCCAACATTAGGAAGAAGAAAACTTTAATTAAAAGAAAGGGCAGCAAAGACACCTAAGGAAGGGAGAGTGCTTCTTACCCTGTGTTACTGTAAGGTTTCTTAGAGTTCCCCACTCAGAAGGACAAAATGCAAACCTCTGGGACAGGATTACACAAAAGCACAGACATGCCAAGGCCCACAGCACAATGAGCCTGACTTAAGGGTGGTGAATTTTTCTCTAAGTTCCAATTGCTGCACACTATGAGCATCTTATCTTTTGAACAAGTATGAGTCAATTTATCTCTAATTGAAAGGAACGCTTAATTCAGTTACACCTTCTCTCTAAATCCCACCATTTAAGTGTCCAAATATCCTTCTACTGAAAGCCCAAATTAAACCTCAGTATTGTGTTTCTTTAATGAGGCCTACAGATTTAAATTTGTAATAGAAACTCTCCTGAAGAATAAATCTGAAAAAAGCTAAAGCCTACAAAGTATGAGCTCTGGCAGAACAAAAATGCGGCCTGTCTTTAGAGGCAACCTGGACTTAAAGGAAAAAGCTAGAAATTCAAAGTCCTCCCCTGAGAAAAGCACATTGTCGGGCCCGGAGAGATAGCACAACAGCGTTTGCCTTGCAAGCAGCCAATCCAGGACCAAAGGTGGTTGGTTCGAATCCCGGTGTCCCATATGGTCCCCCGTGCCTGCCAGGAGCTATTTCTGAGCAGATAGCCAGGAGTAACCCCTGAGCACCGCCAGGTGTGGCCCAAAAACAAAAAAAAAAAAAAAAAAAAAAAAAAAGCACATTGTCGTTATCCTAATTATGATAAGGAGAGATAAAAGAGACTGGGAGAGTGCTCCACCCTAGTTTTCTAAATGGGCTCACTTGGAAACTGCCCTTTTGTATGCACAAGGGGCAAGGGAGAGGGATAGAAAAATAGTCTATCCCAGGGGAGTTGTCAGGGTGAGCCATCAAGAAGACAAGCCTCACTTCTCACAATCCCCAGAACAGCCATCAGGCTTTAGCCACAGCAGTTCAGTGTGTTCAAGTTAAAGGGGAAAAAAAAGGAAAATTCCTTCCCGTGTTGAGTGATCCTGAAGCCACCCCAAGAATACAAGAACATAGTTCCTGGACTGGGGCGAGCACAGGGAGCTCATGCCTTCATGCGGTCAAACCCACTTTAATTCCCAGTACTTCGTGGTCGCCTGAGAACTTCTGCCAGGAATTATCTGTGAACACAGAGTTGGGAATCAATAACACACCCCAGCAGCACCAAGTCCCAGGAGAAATGATCTGTGGAACCCTGAGTTCTGCGTGGTGGGCCCACCCACCCACCCCCCAAAGAAGGCAAGTAGTAAACAAAAAGTAAAGTTAGATAAGGAGTTGGGGATTAAGAGGAACCTTTGTTTATATGAAACAATGAGGGAAAACCTTTGGAGATATTTGAGTCGAGAATCATAAGAAAGCATAATAAAGCGAGTATGCAAACATTGGAGCCCCAAGGCAGAGGGTTCCCGGCAGCATGAACACAGACTCTCAGGAAACAAGGGGCCAGAAGGATCCTCTGATTAGGTGGCACAATAGTACAGCACGTTGGTCACTTTTCTTGCATGTGCCTGATAGGAGCTCCCTCCTCATATCCCATATGGTCCCTGAGCCCACCAGAAGTGAAACTGAGTACAAAGCCAGGATTAAGAGGGGCCACCACTGGGTCTGACTAAAAACAATCAGTGACGCTAGTAAGGCATTTATTTGCCTTGCAAGCGCTAGCCTAGGACAGACCAAGGTTTGATCCCCGACATCCCGTCTGGTCCGCCCCAAGCCAGGAGCGATTTCTGAGCACGCTGCCAGGAGTAACCCCTGAGCATCACTGGGTGTGGCCCAAAAGAACAAAATAAAAGAACCAATTGATTATCAAGAGGTGTGGGGTATGAGGTGGATGAAGATGGGATGAGAGGTGACACAGAGACAATGAAGAAGGTGCATTTTGGTGGTGATAGGGTGCAATAATTTGATACATTAATATTATAAACTTTAAACAGTAATTTTACCTATTACTTGGAAATGTGATGCCAGGGATGGAAATGAACTCAGGGTCTCTCTCACACAAGTCAACCAACATCCCTGATTTTGATTTTGTTTGTACCTGCAATCTCCTGCTAACCTCAAATGTACAGATAGACTTATTGTTTGGATGGCTGGTTTTCAGGCCACATCCAGATAGTTCAGGGCTTAATCCTGGCTCTTAATCTTAATCAGAGATCACTCCCGGCAGGACTCAGGGGAATTTATGAGGTGTCAGAGATTGAACCCAAGTTGGCTACAGGCAAGGCAAATCCCAGTGGTGGGACTGGTGGTGGAATGTTGGGTCCCTGTAACAGCCCTGGGGCTCAGGGTTTCTTTCTCAGCAGAACCAGAAAGTCACTTGAGGTAATTATTCCTATTTAAAGACATTGTGTTGTTAAAATCATTTCACTTTTTGTTTTTTTAATTATGTATCCTGCAATTTCAAAAGAAGGATTCTATCCCTAACTAGCCCTCATGCTCATGCACAAGCTCTCTTTCTCTTTCTCTTTTCCGTTTTTTCTCTCTCACTCTCTCACACATACATTACTACACACATACAAGGGGCATGTTAAGGGTCTTTTCAGTGTCTCCAGTGATAGGTACAATGAAATCGAGCAAACCTTAGCTACAGAGGTAATCAGCAAGACAAAGCATACACAAAAAAAAAAAAAAAAAAAAAAAAAGCTCTAAATCTTTAGACAACCAATTCTTGAATTGGGACACAAAAATAAACAAGATGAATCTAAGCATGTCCCTGAACAATATACGTATACTAAGACCACATACTAATAAAAGCTCTTGCCTAGTAGGAGATGGGCCAGAGCAGTAGCACAGTGGGGAGGACACTTGTCTTGTAAGTGGTTGACCCGGGTTCAATGTCCAGCATCCCATATGGTCCTCCGAGCCCACCAGGAGTGATTCCTGAGTGCAGACAGTAGTAACCCCTGAGCACTGCCAGATGTGCCCCTCTTCCTCCAAAATAAAGCTATAGCCTAAGGAATGGAGCAACAGTACAGCAGGTGGGGCATTTGCCTTATATGAAGCTAACCCAGGTATTACCTCCTGTAGTCCCCAGCACTGCTAGGACTAATTCCTGTGTGCAGCACCAGAAGTAACCTCTGAGAATCACTGGGTGTGGTCCAAAAACAAAACATAATAAAAAAGCATGGCCTCATCTTACTAACTGCTTAAATCAATACAACTATGTCACAGAAATTTAGTTTCAAACCAACTAGAATAAAGATTGCTAGTCTGGGCCCAGAGAGATAGCACAGCGGCATTTGCCTTGCAAGCAGCTGATCCAGGACCAAAGGTGGTTGGTTCGAATCCCGGTGTCCCATATGGTCCCCCGTGCCTGCCAGGAGCTATTTCTGTGCCAGGAGTAACTCCTGAGCACAGCCGGATGTGACCCAAAAACCAAAAAAAAAAAAAAAAAAAAAAAAAGATTGCTAGTCTTTCACCTTTATTGAACAAGCTATCTGTACTTTACCTATCTCTTACATTTATGAACATACTTAGAAAACATATTAGACTGAGGCAATAATAATTACTAATGAGGAAATGAAGATGATAATAAGATTAAAGCAAACACTGGGTTAGTCTGAAGCAACGTATGAATGATGGGTCTCAAGGTCTAAAATAATGCACGTGTCTAAAACCCAGCCTGAGTCAGGCTATAACAGGTGTAATGAACTTATTCAGCCTACAGAGCTGGAGGGCAGAAAACTGGTTACGTGAGCACTTTAAGGAAAAGAAAACCTCTGATAGGCTGGGCCGAAACCAAGGTTTAAGGCACTTGCCTTGCATGCAGCTGAACCAGGTGCAATTGGGAAACCACAAATGGTCCCCCGAGCACATCTAGAAGTGATCCCGTGCACCGCTGAGTGGGACCCAACACCTCGCATTCTCAAAACGAAACACAAATAGTTATCACTGACCACAAAGCAGAGTTTTGTTTCTTGAGCGGGCATGAGTTGAAAGGCTGAGAAGCATTACTCCAGAAAGGACAGGCTGCAGATCAAGATCTCTAACAGGGGTCCGATCTGGTCGTCTGAGTCCCACCAGTGAAGTCATCATTCAATACTGTCTTTTCCCTTGTTCTGTTTCTCTCTATATCTACCACAAGTGAGATATTTGTTTTCCCTTTGACTTATTTAACAGAATGCCCTCCAGGTCCATACAAATTGCAGCAAATTGCAAGATTTCAATCTTTCCTTATAGCTGTGTAATATTCCTTTGTGTTTATATGCTACAATTATCCTTCATTCATCTGCCATTTGGGCTCTTTCCACATCCTGGCTATTGTACTTCGCATTGCAAGTGAACATAGGTGTGTACATATCTTTTTATTTTAGGGAGATGCAAATCGAAGCAACAATGAGATAACATCTCACACTTAAGAGTTGCAGTTGGTTTTGTGGCAAGATATTGATCGTTTCTCTCTTCTATTACCATTATCTAAACTCCCTTCATTCCTGTCTAGCATCTTCTTTAGTCTAGGTTTAGAAATACCTGGAGCTTGAGCCTTTCTACTCCATGTTGGTTTTCTGTTTTGTTATTTTCTGTTTTGTTTTGGGTTTTTTTTGTTTTTGTTTTTGGGCCACACCCGGTGACGCACAGGGGTTACTCCTGGCTATGCGCTCAGAAGTCCCTCCTGGCTTGGGGGACCATATGGGACACCGGGGGATGGAACCACGGTCCATCCAAGGCTAGCGCAGGCAAGGCAGGCACCTTACCTCTAGCGCCACCGCCCGGCCCCATGTTTTGTTATGTTTTAATATCTTTATTTAAGCACCGTGTTTACAAGCATGATTGTAGTCGGGTTTCACCAGTGCAACATTCCCACCACCAGTGCCCCCCATTTCCCTCCTCCCCAACGCTTACCTGTATTCGAGACAGGCATTCTACTTCTCTCTTTCACTTTTCACTCACTGAAATTGTTCTGATAGTTGTCAGTGTAATAATTTCTCTAACTGCACTCAGCACTCTTTGTGGCGAGCTTCATATCGTGAGCCGGTCCTTCCGGCCTTCATCTCTATTGTTTCTGGGCATGACTACAATAATGTCTTTTATTTTTCTTAAAACCTATAGATGAGTGAGACTATTCTGTGTCTATCTCTGTCCCTCTGATTTATTTCACTCAGCATAGTAGTTTCTATGTCCATCCATGTATTAGAAAATTTCATGACCTCATTTTTCCTAAGGGCTGCATAGTGTTCCATTGTATATATGTACCTCAGTTTCTTTACCTACTCATCTGTTGTCAGGCATCTGGGTTGTTTCCAGATTCTGGCATTTGTAAATAGAGTTGCAATGAACATAGGCATGCAAAGGGCATTTTCGTATTGTATTTTTGTGTTTCTGGGGTATTTCCCTAAGAGCGGTGTTTCTGGTTCATATGGGAGCTCAGTTCAACCTGATTTTTTTTTGGTGGTGGTGGTTTTGGAGTAGATATGAGGATTCTTTTTGCACTCTATTCCCACAAACACTAAATGGGATCTCACAGTCACTTTGATTTGCATTTTCCTGATAACAAGTAACATTTTTTTATGTGCCTTCTAGCCACCATGTGTCCTTTTTGGGAAAGGGTCTGACTATCTCTTCTCCCTATTTATGGATGAGGTTATTGGTTTGTTGTTGTTGTTGTTGTTGTTGGACTTTGTGAGTATTTTATTTATCTTCGGCATTAAACATTTACTTACAGTATTTATTTCTCTATGTTAAGACTGTTAAGACTGTTCTAGTCTAACAAAGCAAGGATGAATGTCCACTGTTTCTAAATTTTTCACAGTAGTTTAAAATAATCTCAACAATAGAATAGTCTAAATTGTGGGTTAAAAAATTAAGAATGGGGCCGGGCGGTGGCGCTGGAGGTAAGGTGCCTGCCTTACAAGCGCTAGCCAAGGAACGGACAGCGGTTCGATCCCCCGGCGTCCCATATGGTTCCCCCAAGCCAGGGGCGATTTCTGAGCACATAGCCAGGAGTAACCCCTGAGCGTCAAACGGGTGTGGCCCAAAAACCAAAAAAAAAAAAAAAAAAAAAAATTAAGAATAAAAAAAAAATTACGAATTGTGGGCCGGAGAGATAACATGGGTGTGGCCAAAAAAAATTATGAATTACAAGCAAGTTTTGTGTCCTTATTAATCTATTCTGCTTAGGTTCGCCTCAGCTTCACTTATATTCTGAAGCAGTTCAATCATGGACTAACATAGGAAATGAGTTTTCCCTTTGGGGAAATGTCAGACTGTTACTCCACCTGCTGTTCGCTACTCAAATTGCTTTAGTTGCTAGTTTCGTATCATAATCAGCAGACACATCCTGGGTAGCAGATGATGTCTGGGACTGACCTGAAATACTTTTGTCATTTTAGTTTGAGAACTAGACAAGGTGTTTGAATTAACACACCTAAGATCAACCCACATTTGCTAGAAGGCTTTATTCTCTTTTTTTTGATTATCCTAGAAATAAAAATGCACCTGCACATTTGTTTTTAACTGTACAATCCACTTCATGTATTTGTATTTTGCTGGACCCTCATTCGGTGCATATATGTTTAGGAGTGATTTCTTCCTGCTGTACATATCCCTTGATTAATATAAAATGTCCATCTTTGTCCCTTACAACTTTCCTGAGTATAAATAATATCAGCATCATCTGATATTAGTATGGCCACTCCAGCTTTTTTATGGGTGTTGTTTGCTTGGATGATTTTCCTCGAGCCTTTTATTTTGAATCTATGTTTGTTCTGACTATTCAGGTGCGTTTCTTGTAGGCAGCAGAAGGTTGGATTGAGTTTTGTGATCCATTTAGACACTCTGTGTCTCTTAATGGGTGCATTTAGTCCATTGACATTGAGAGAAAGAATTGTCATGTGATTTAGTGCCAACTTTGTGTCGAAGTTTGGTGTGTCTGTTGGTCAATTTTGTCTTAAAGTAGGTCTTTTGGTTTTTCTTTTAAGGCTGGTTTGGAGTCTGTAAAGTTTCTGAGCTGTTGTTTATCAGTGAAGCCCTGTATTCTTCCTTCAAACCTGAAAGTGAGTTTTGCTGGGTGCAGTATTCTAGGCGAAGCATTTATTTCACTGAGTTTTGTCACTATGTCCCACCACTGCCTTCTGGCCTTGAGTGTTTCTTGTGACAGGTCTGCTGTAAATCTCAAGGATGCTCCTTTGAATGTAATTTTCCTTGTTGTTTAATCTTGCTGCTTTCAGAATTCTGTCTCAATCTGTGGGATTCATCTTTGTGACTAGGATGTGTCTTGGGGTATTTTTTCTGGGGTCTCTTCGGGCATGCAGGATTTGATCGTATGTATTCTTTAGCTCTGGTAGTTTCTCTTTAATGATGCTCTTGACCAGTGGTCCTCAAACTATGGCCCACGGGGCACATATTGTATTTATATCTGTTTTGTTTCTTCATTGCAAAATAAGATATATGCAGTGTGCATAAGAATTCGTTCATGGGGCCCGGAGAGATAGCACAGTGGCGTTTGCCTTTCAAGCAGCCAATCCAGGACCTAAGGTGGTTGGTTTGAATCCCGGTGTCCCATAGGGTCCCCCGTGCCTGCCAGGAGCTATTTCTGAGCAGACAGCCAGGAGTGACCCCTGAGCACTGGCTGGTGTGGCCCAAAAAAAAAAAAAGAATTTGTTCATAAGTTTTGTTTTTACTATAGTCAGACCCTCCAATGGTCTGAGGGACAGGGAACTGGCCCCCTGTTTAAAAAGTTTGAGGACCCCTGTTCTTGACTGTTAATTCTTTTTTGGGGGGGAGGGGTTTTGGGGGGGCCACACCCGGTGGCGCTCAGAAATTTGCTCAGAAATAGCTCCTGGCAGGCACGGGGGACCATATGGGACACCGGGATTTGAACCAACCACCTTAGGTCCTGGGTCGGCAGCTTGCAAGGCAAATGCCGCTGTGCTCTCTCTCTGGCCCCTTGACTGTTGATTCTTCCTGGAGATTTTCTTCCTGGATCTCTGGGACTCCAATGATTCTTAAGTTGTTTCTGTTGAGCTTGTCATAGACTTCTATTTTCATCTGTTCACATTCTTTGACTAATTTTTCCATTGCCTGATCATTTACTTTAAGGCTTTTTTCCAATCTCTCCTGCTGTATGAAGTTGTTATGTATCTCATCTTCCAGAGCACTAATTCTTTTTTTTTTTTTTTTTTTTTTTTTTGGTTTTTTCGAGTCACACCCGGCAGTGCTCAGGGGTTACTCCTGGCTGCCTGCTCAGAAATAGCTCCTGGCAGGCACAGGGGACCATATGGGACACCGGGATTCCAACCAACCACCTTTGGTCCTGGATCAGCAAACGCCGCTGTGCTATCTCTCCGGGCCCCCAGAGCACTAATTCTATCCTCAGCTTGTTACCCTGATGGAGAGGTTATTCATTTTGTCATTCAATTTGTCTACTGAGTTTTTCAGACCTGTTATTTGACCTGTTATTTCAGTTTGGAGTTTTCTGATTTCTGTCTTCATATTTTCTTGGTTCTTATTAGTGTACTGTTCAACTCGATCCATGCTTTCTTTGAATTCTGTGAGCATCTTCCATATTTCTTCTCTAAACTCCATATCTGAGAGACTGCCTAGTTGGTTGGCCATTTTCCGGTCATCAGAGTTGCCATCTTTGTTCTCTATGCCTGGTGCTGGCCTGCGTTGTTTCCCCATTGTCACACTTGTATTGTGGGTTTTTCTACGCATTGTGGTGGTATTCGTTGGCAAGATGATGTGCGCGGCTTCGTTCCTCTGGCTCCACCCTTTCTAGGCTGGTCGACTCACCTCCAAGGAGGGGGAGCCCTCCGTGGATGAAGCCACACAGAGGGTCAAATCTTAGGCCTGAGCACGCAGCAGAGAAAACAGTCCAGAGTAATTCAGCTTCAGTAATCCAGCACAGTTCCTAATGTGATTTTTCCTGTGTGTTGCAGTGGGGTTCATTCATTAGAAAGAGCCTCTAGGAGAGCAATTTTTCTGGGCCCTTTTCAGCCCATTCTCGAGAGGTTCAGGAGACAGGACAGTAGAAAAACACGCACAGGCAACACTCACAGTCTCTCGCAGTTGGGAACCAGTCGGCAGGCGGAGATTTCTCACTTCATGTATCTGAAATTTTCTTTAACCAAAGAATAAGGCCCTGTCACTTCAGTCACTTTTGCTTTGTTCTGGGAATCACACCCAGCGGTGCTCACGGTTCACTCCTGGCCCTGTGCTTGGTAGGGATCACTCACAGCAGGGCTTAGGGATCAGCTGCTTGCAAAGCGAGTGCCTACACCACCACAACAGGCCTGCAGTACAACACAGTTGGATGTGAGCACTAAGCCATGAGGCCTGCACAAGTATGGCCAGGAATGGTCAAAGCCCTCCAAATGCCTGTGAAAGCTTCACCTGACACACAAAGAGAAATAATAATAAGACTGGGAAAATAACCCAACCTGCAGAAACTCACTCATGCTTGGCATGCTGGAGCCCTGGGTTTGATCCCCAGAAACACTTTGTCTCTCCCAGCTGACAGAGCCAGGAGCAACCAGCAACACTAGACTGCTAGTAGCAGCTAGCACTGCTGGGTGCTACCCCAAATGAATAAAAAATTTCAAGTAACCCACGACTGCTATTCGTCAAAAGCTAAGATCAGTAATCATTTCTAAAATGACACTGATTCTATCCCAGACCCACATGTGGGCTGTCCTCTGACCAACACCCACTGAGCATAGGGCAGGAGTAACCCTGCCAGGTGTAACCCAAAAACAAAAAGCACAGGGAAAGAAAAGATCTGTGTCAGGCAGATGTGTAGCTCCATGGCTCACTATCTAGAGAAGGTGTCATACAGATGAGGCCCTGAGCAGAGACACAGTAATTAAAACAAACTAAAATAGGAAGATACATGAACCTGATGCATTTGTATTGGAACTCAGCAGCAAGAGAACACAAAGACAGAACTAGATCCCTGCAGTGGGAAATTCATTCTATCATCGTCAACATATTTGTATGCTGTCTGTCTATGCATAACAGTGGCATGACACAAAGGGTAGGAAACGCATCCTCACAGGCAGTACTGTGTCCAGAAACTCTCTTTTAAGCAACAAAGACATGGAGTCGGTCAAATTTTTTTGTTGTTGTTGTTGCTGTTTTTGGTTTTTGGGCCACACCCGGTAACGCTCAGGGGTTACTCCTGGCTATGCGCTCAGAAGTCGCTCCTGGCTTGGGGGACCATATGGGACGCTGGGGGATCGAACTGTGGTCCGTCCAAGGCTAGCGCAGGCAAGGCAGGCACCTTACCTCTTGCGCCACCGCCCGGCCCCATATTTTTTAAAGTATTCTAGCAACATCATAAAATTAAGTACATCCGTTTTTTATTTCTTTTCAACATCTTTTTGACACAATTGACTCCAAAGTGAATTGTCGTCTCTAACAACTGTTTGTACTGCTCCACGACATCTTTTAAAACATGTTCAGACCGCAAAGTTGTGGGTTATTTCCATCCGAAAGAAAAAAGGCATTAAAGCATATATTCTCAGCACCTCATCACAGACACACAGACACATGGGCATGTAAAAGGGTTCTAACAAAAGAAAATGAAAGTTTAAAGAGATGAATCTAACACCCAATAGGTTCATCGGTATACATCTATAAAATTGAAATAATTATGTATCAGCATGGCCTTTATTTCTCCCTGTGACATTTTAAACTGACATCTAAATTTAAAAAATGCCTTTTCAACTACTTAAATTAACTCCTAAAGAAAAGAAAAAAATGCCAGTATGTCATGCAGCAGAGGAGAACCGAAATGATCTACATGCTTTCTAAAGGTCACTTACCTAGACTGTGAAAATAATCACTTCTTTTCCTGTACGAAATAGGAGGGGGTGGGGGAAATCTGTGGTTTAATAACTAATTCCACAAGAAACAAAGCCTAGGGGTCTCAAACTATGAACTTGACATTTTTACTTTGTGGGCAGTTCAAGGAAAAGTAGTGATATTAAGAATGATAGGGGCCGGAGAGATAGCATGGAGGTAAAGGCGTTTGCCTTTCATGCAGGAGGTCATCGGTTCGAATCCCGGTGCCCCATATGGTCCCCCGTGCCTGCCAGGAGCAATTTCTGAGCCTGGAGCCAGGAATGACCCCTGAGCACTGCCGGGTGTGACCCAAAAACCACAAAAAAAAAAAAGAATGATAAAAAGTGGGGCCGGAGGAATAGCATGGAGGTAAGGTGTTTACCTTGCATGCAGAAGGTCAGTGGTTCGAATCCCGGCATCCCATATGGTCCCCAGTGCCTGCCAGGAGCGATTTCTGAGCATACAGCCAGGAGTTTCCCCTGAGCACTGCCGGGTGTGACCCAAAAACCAAAAAAAAAAAAGGCAAAAATAGGCTAACAGCTAACATCCATAATGACTAAAGGTGATATCAGCATTATCTTAAAACCTCACAATCATACTGAAACACCAGGAAAATGAGTGTGACAAAGCTTGGTCATCCTCCACACATTCCCTTTTCAAATTGCAACAGAAGCGGTTGCATTTCTTTCATATGTAAAGCCCCTGGGTTTGATCCCCAACACCAGAAAAGCAATACCCACCTCATAATCACTCCACATGCAGTTTAGGATAGTGAAAGAAGATGATCTGAGAGGAGCAGAGAGAGAGCACAGGGCTTAAGGTGCTGGCCTTGCATTTCCAGTCCAGGTTGGAATTCTCAGCACCAAGATCTACCAGGGAGGCCTGAGTCATCACTCAGGACAGCAGGTAAAGTGCTTGTCTTGAATGCAGCTGACTAGGTTCAGTCCCCAGCATCCCATATGGTTTCCCTAGCTCACCAGGAATAAGCCCTGAGCATTCCGAAGAGTGCCACCACCTCCACCCAGAAAAAGAACACAAGTACCACCACGGGAACTCCCAGGAATAGTCCTGAGCACTTTCTAATAGGGCTCTTCCCCAAAAAAGAACAGTCTTTGGAGTAAAATCATCAGGTTGAATCAAGATGCGGATCTTGCTGGCTAAGAGATAATAAGTAAATTCTTTAAACCCCTTACACTGTGTGCTATAAACTCGATAAATGTGAGTCACTATTACCACTCTGGGAGTAAAAAAAAAAAATTTTCTAAGAACTACCAACAGAACTTGACTTCCCTCTATCAACAGATCATCAAAAGATGTATATAGAACGTATATATTACTAAACAAATCCTAACACTTGGGGTTTTTCTTTTTGTTCATGACTATATCAAGAACAATATCTAGAAGGTATCCAATGAAGGTAAGTAAGCGGCTTTATGATATGCTTAACCAGCTTCATAGGCTTGGGGTTAAAAGATTAGAAAACAAGGCAGGAGAGGTGGCACGGAGCAGTAAGGTGTCTTTCTTGCAAATGCTAGCCTAGGACGGACCGCAGTTCGATCCCCTGGCATCCCATATGGTCCCTCAAGCCAGGAACGATTTCTGAGCACATAGCTAGGAGTGACCCCTGAGTGTCACCGGGGGTGGCCCAGAAAAACAAAAAAAGATTAGAAAACAGTAAAATCGGGGCCGGGCGGTGACACTGGAGGTAAGGTGCCTGCCTTGCCTGCACTAGCCTAGGACGGACCACGGTTCGATCCCCCGGCGTCCCATATGGTCTCCCAAGAAGCCAGGAGCAACTTCTGAGCGCATAGCCAGGAGTAACCCCTGAGCGTCACAGGGTGTGGCCCAAAAACCAAAAAAAAAAAAAAAGAAAACAGTAAAATCATGCAAGGCCAGTATACATGCACATCACAACACGCAACATACTCACAATACACACTTTCTGTATTAGACCACAACTCTTCACCCTCTTAATACTTGTGGTCCCACCCCTGTGTGCATATAGGTCCAGAGACTAGCAGTCACCACCCAGGAGGTAGGCCAGTGTTTTCCCACTTTTCTACAGCTCCCAATTGGCACCAGCCCACTGCTTTAAACCTCTACATCCACCTGACCTATAAACCCCGGACTTACTCCTGGCTCTGTGCTCAGGGGTCAGTCAGGTCCTGGCGGGGTGGGGAGACCAGATAGTAAGAGTGCCAGGGGGCCGGCGAGGTGGCGCTAGAGGCAAGGTGTCTGCCTTGCAAGCGCTAGCCAAGGAAGGACTGGGGTTTGATCCCCTGGCGACCCATGTGGTCCCCCCAAGCCAGGGGCAATTTCTGAGCGCTTAGCCAGGAGGAGCATCACACGGGTGTGGCCCAAAAAAACAAAAAACAAAAAAAAGAATGCCTGGAAACCAAACCAACCCAGGTCATGTCCCAACAGCTTTACCAGTGTGGCATGGCTCCAGACGCCAGGGTTTTAGTTTCACAAAGGGAAGAGAACTAAGTATGTGACGCCCCACTCCATCGCAAAAGTCCAGTCCGTCCTCAGAGTCAGTGATGCCAAGAAACATTTCTCATGGGCCTAGTGTGTGTCAGGCACAAGGTGGGGCAGAAGAGGAAGGGGAAAGATGTAGGTCAATCAATAAAATTTAATATCTTAATGTTATATTTAATTCTATATTTTATTTATATTTTATATTTCATTCTATATTGTATTATAGTGTAATGTCATATGTAATTTTCTATTTTATATACATTATAATTTTCTATTTAACTATATAGTTTATATCACATTTCAACCTATATTTTATTTACATTATAACTTGTTTAATTCTATAGTTTATATCATATTTTATAT
The DNA here is from genome assembly GCF_024139225.1 of Suncus etruscus. NCBI lineage: Eukaryota > Metazoa > Chordata > Mammalia > Eulipotyphla > Soricidae > Suncus > Suncus etruscus. The sequence continues at coordinate 5,874,588 of NC_064863.1, forward strand.
TTTATTCTATATTATATTTTAATTCCATATTTAAATTTTTTCTTTTGGTTTTTGGGCCACACCCTGCAGCGCTCAGGGGTTCCTCCTGGCTCCAAGCTCAGAAATTGCTCCTGGCATGCTCGGGGGACCCTATGAAATGCCGGGATTCGAACCACCGTCCTTCTGCATGTGAGGCAAACGCCTTACCTCCATGTGATCTCTCTGGTCCCTCCATATTTAATTTCATATCACACTTTATATTCGGTTTTATATTTTTATAATATATATAATCTTACATGTTTAGTTTTGTATTTTATATGTTAGAGTTTATATTACATGCCTAAATTATATTTTGGTTTTATTTTAATTCTGTATTTTATTTATATTATGTAGAATATACTTGTTTAATTTTTTTCTTTGTTTTTTTGGGCCATACCTTTGACACTCAGGGGTCCCTCCTGGCTCTGAGCTCAGAAATCACTCCTGTCTTGGGGAACCATATGGGATGCGGGGGGAATCGAACCATGGTCTGTCCTAGGCTAGCCCTGGCAAGGGAGACTCCGGCCCCAAACTTTCTGTGTCATTTCATATCAAATTTTTAGGTGTATATCCTACTTTAATTGCAAATTTAATTTTATAGCCTATGCTATATTTCCATTTTATATTTTATGCAATATTCAAATACTAATTTCAATATTACTTATGAGGATCAATTCATTTTAATCGGTTCAGATGGATCATTAATTGATTGATTGATCGATTCTGCGGGTAGTGAGGAAGTCTCCCAGCCAACTAGCTGCCTAGGGCAGTCCAGGTCCCTTCCCTCCCTCCATCCCTCCCTCGATTCCCCGGGAGCGAGCGCGAGGAGAGGCCTTTTGGCACCTGGGGGCCACCGTGGCGCGGCCACGCGCACGCTCCCTTTCGCCCCACCCGACGTGCGCGCTCCCGCCCCGTCATGCCCCGCCCCTCACGCCGCTTCCGCTTCCGGCTCCGGCGCCGCTTACCGGCACGCCCGGCTCCGCGCGGCCGCGGCCTCTTCCTCCTCCGCGTCCTCCTCCCCGGCCTCGGTGGCCGCCGTGGGAGCTCCGGCCTCGGCCCCGGCCCCGCCGGCCGTTGCCGTCGCCGTCGCCGTCCCCGCCGCCCCGCACGGCCCGGCGCCCGCGCCCGCGCCCTCCGCCGCGCGCGCCGCGCTCCGCCTGCATCCGGCCGACGCCGCTTCGGCCCGGCCTAGTCTGGTCTGGTCCGGTGTGGTCTCGTCAGGCCGCGCTCTCGCGAGAGCGGGGACCGGAAGCGCGCCGCGAGAACGAGACCCGACCCGAGCGGACTTCCGGGAGGGGCGGGCCCGGAAGTGGGCGGGAGGCGGGGCGGAGGGACGGAGCGCGCGTGGTCGAATCCCGAAAGGCCGCATATGGCTGTGTGTCCTGTCAGTGTACATCGGACCTGACTTATATAAATTGCGATATGGAGGGATACATGGATTTTGCATATTTGTGGGATATATTTTTATAGATCACAGTTAATTGGATTTTGCATATATTTATTTTATATGCTTTCACATGTTATGTCTATATATTTTGTATCCTGTTCACATGTGATTTTCTATTGTATTTATGTGTCATGTTTGCATGTAATTTTATTCATTATATTTATGTAGTTTATATATCATTTACTTCTGGTTTTATTGATCATATTTATAGATCATGTTTACGTATGATTTTTATATGTTTTATAGATCATATTTACATAGGGTTCTGTTTATAGATATTTTATGTCCTGTTTACATCTTTTATTCACTGTATTTATAGATTTTACGCCCTATTTTCATGTGATCTTGTGTCTTATATTTATATGTTTTATATGTCATACATTTACAAATGATTTATATATCACATTTATACAGTATATGGTTTTAGTCCAGTGGTCCACAAACTCTGGCCCGCGGACCACATATTGTATTTGTATCTGTTTTGTTTCTTCGTTGCAAAATAAGATCTATGCAGTGATATAAGATCTATGCAGTGTGCATAAGAATTCGTTCCTAAGTTTTGTTTTTACTAGAGTCAGATCCTCCAATGGTCTGAGGGACAGTGAACTGGGCCCCTGTTTAAAAAGTTTGAGGACCCCTGTAAGACTGTATCTTCATATAACATGATTTTATAGATTGTACATATAGAGCGTGTATTTGTATTTATGAATTCTGTAGTATAAATTTATAAATATATAATTGGGTGTCATTTACATATCTGCATTGTGTGTCATTTTTACATATCTGCATTGCATGCATTTACATATGTGTTTATAAATATGTGCTATGTATTTACATGTGATTATTTATAGTATGCATATTGTAATGTTTTATATGATATATAAATATCTAGACGTGCATGCCCTGCGTAAGCACAGACTAGAGACTCAAAGGTTAGCCAGCTGTTAGACTTTTGTTGTTGTTTTTGTTGTTGTTGTTGTTGTTTTGGGGCCACACCCGGCAGCGCTCAGGGGTTCCTCCTGGCTCCACGCTCAGAAATCGCTTCTGGCGGGCTCAGGAACCCTACGGGATGCCAGGATTCGAATCACCGTCCTTCTGCATGCAGGGCAAACACCTTACCTCCATGCTATCTCTCCAGCCCCCAGCGGTTAGATTTCCAAGAATGCGGTACATGTTTGCAGCAATACTTTGTGAAGGAGTTAACTGGAGATGCTGGAAACAGACTGACAGCAGGCAGAGAGCAATTGCTTGGAAGTGGAGAGGAGGGGCACCCGACTGGGGAGCCTTGGGGAAGTGCGACCTGACTGGCCCAGGCTTACCAGCCCTAAGACCTTCAGGGGGGGGACCCAAACTCATCCTTCCTTTGCAGAAGTGAGAAAAGGGGCCAAGATGAGAAGTGAAGTGTGACTGGGGATGATGCTCCAAGTAGAGCGGAACTGGCACTGCACCTTCTCAGGGCAAACTCTTGCGTGCCGTGTCATGTATGTAGTGGGAACCCTCAGGAGTTCGTCCATGTCGCGTTCATCTTGTTTCTGTTCCTAAGGCCAGGACATTTTGTTAATTCAAACTTACTTTTTAGTCAAGGTGGAGATCAGTTGGTTAAACAGATGCAAGGGAGCTATTTTAAACATCATGTTACAGACACCACATGAAATTAATTGTAAAAAAAAAAAAAAAAAAAAGAAAGAAAGAAAACTGAAGGGACCAGAGCGATGTGGAGTACAGAGAACAGAGAGGAGGCTGTTAGGCTTGCACACCGCCAACCCGGATTCAGTCCCTGACATCCCAGATGGTCCCTGCGAGCCTGCCAGTGATTCCTGAGCACCACCAGTGTGACCTAAAATCAAAGATGAACCACCGTCCAATCAGCTGAGTCAAGCAAATGATGTCATTCGTGGAAAGGGAATTCAGGGTGGTGTAGAGGATTTGGAGGGGAAACTCGTCAGTATAATCGTTTTCGGTTTTGAGTTTGGGGGCCACACACAGCCATGCGGTGCAAGGCAAGCCAGCACCCTCCACTCTACTTCGGCTCCGAACCTCCCTAATGGCTGATTTTTTGTTTGGGGTTTCATTTTGTTTTCCTGGTTTTGGAACCATCCCCCTGGTGTGGGGATCAAACCTGGGCTTCCTGCCTGCATACAGAGCTTGCACTCACTCAGCCTTCTGAGCTATCTCACCAGCCCAGATAACAGTATATTTGGGGCCTTGTATTCTTTGTTTTTTCTAGGTAAAATCCAATAAAGATTTTTAATGTTACACCAATTTTCTTTCCCTCTTTATAATCTTAATCTTTTAATTTCCTACTCCTTCCCCTTTTTGTCTGTACTTTTAAAATTAAGACTGGTATTCAGGGTTGTTTCTTATATCTATGAGAAACTCATTCAGTTGTTCTGGGCCAGAGGAATAGCACAGCGGGAAGGCCATTTGCCTTGCATGTAGCTGACCAGTTTTGATCCCGGCATCCCGTATGATCTCCAATCCTGTCAGGAGAGATTTCTGAGCAGAGTCAGGAATGACCCCTGAGTGCTACTGCTGTGGCCCAAAACCAAAACAAAAATTTTTTTCATTTATTCCAACCCTATAGAAGTGCTAAATGAAGGAAGATGAGAATGATACTAAGAATTTTATCCTTTACACATTCTAAAGAAGCTAATTAAAATTACATGCAGATATAAAAGGTATATTTAAGAATTAAGTCCCTAGACTATGTAACCAGGAACAGTAATGGCTCTGGTAACTTGAATTGGATCCCAGTTAAGTGTTTGCACCAGAGAAGTTGGTAAATTTGGGCACATTAAGATGTTATTAAGAGAAATAAGGCATGACTGTAATAATACCCAGGGACAATAGAGATGAGGGCTGGAATGACTGGTCTGCAGTATGAAGCTTACCACAGTCAGAAATTACACCAACAATTATAACAATGGTAGTGAGTGAGAAAGGACAGGCAGGGGTTAGGGGAGGAAGAAGATGGAAGGCATTGAGGGTAGGAATGTTGCACTGGTAAAGGTGGGGGTGTTCTTTTTTATGACTGAAACCCACCTATAAACATGTTCGTAATCATGGTGCTTAAATAAAGATATTGTTTAGGGGCAGGGCGGTGGCGCTAGAGGTAAGGTGCCTGCCTTGCCTGCACTAGCCTTGGACGGACCGGACCGCGGTTCGATCCCCCGGCGTCCCATATGGTCCCCCAAGCCAGGAGCGACTTCTGAGCAAATAGCCAGGAGTAACCCCTGAGCGTTACCGGGTGTGGCCCAAAAACAAAAATAAATAAATAAATAAATAAATAAATAAATAAAGATATTGTTTAAAAAAAAAAAAGATTGAGGAGTGGGGCCCAAACCCAGTTCTTTATTTACCAGCAGCCCACCAATGTCTCTCTCTAAATAGAGAAGCACCTAATACTCTGAACTGCAAAGAAAGATGAGGCATATTTAGGACTGGGTGTCCTTTTTTAATTAATTTTTAATTGAATCACCTTGAGATATACAGTTACAAATTTGATTTGAGTTTAATGATTTTCAGTCATACAAATTTTCCAACAGTCTCCCTTCTTTCTTCCCTCTCTCCCCCACATCCCTCCCTCCTTTTAGGCCCTATGATTCACACAATATTATTCCTTTTTTTTTTTTTTTTTTGGTTTTTGGTTTTTGGGCCACACCCGGCAGTGCTCAGGGGTTACTCCTGGCTGTCTGCTCAGAAATAGCTCCTGGCAGGCACTGGGGACCATATGGGACACCGGGATTCGAACCAACTGCCTTAGGTCCTTGATCGGCTGCTTGCAAGGCAAACACCACAGTGCTATCTCTCCAGCCCCACAATATTATTACTTTTACCTCCTTTCAGCACCCAGTTCTTGTCCAGAGTGAACATTCCCAACTGTCACCTCCTAACTTTCACTGGCAATACCTCTCCGCAACCCCAAACTGCCACCCGAAGTGTCCCAACATTGTTAAATGTTTCTTTTTTTTTTTTTTTTTTTTTTTTTTTTTGGTTTTGGGCCACACCTGGCGGTGCTCAGGGGTTAATCCTGGCTGTCTGCTCAGAAATAGCTCCTGGCAGGCACGGGGGACCCTATGGGACACCAGGATTCGAACCAACCACCTTTGGTCCTGGATCGGCTGCTTGCAAGGCAAACGCCGCTGTGCTATCTCTCCGGGCCCTGTTAAATGTTTCTTAAGGCAAAAATCACCTTGGATGAGAACCACTAACAGACGGATTTAGCTATGGAAGTACCTTCAAAGAGTCTCAAGAAAAAGCGGCCCAAAAGATGGGTGTGTTTCAAGTAAGTCAACTTCAAGAAGGTCGATGAGCTCTGGGGCCGGAGCCAAAGCACAGCAGCAGGGCAATTTGCCTTGCACACGGCCAACAAAGGATGGACCCCGGTTCAAATCCCAGATTCCCATATGGTCTCCCAAGCCTGCCAAAGGCGACTTCTGAGCGCAGCGCCAGGAGGAACCGCTGAGCAATGCAGGGTGTGACCCAAAAACCAAAATTAGGCTGATGAACTCTGCTTAGTACTTTCACTTAGTCACTTCACACTCAGCAGGAGGTGGTGGGCTTGGGGAAGCAGCACTGCAGAGAAAAGAGTAATATTCATTCTTACCTTTGAGTTCGGGAGGGCTTGGAGCCACACACAGCTGTGCTCAGCACTATCTCCTGGCTCTGTCTCAAGGATCACTCCTGGTCGGTCTGGAGAACCATATGGGATACTGCATATCTAACACGGGTTGGCCACATGCAAAGCAAGGACCTTACCTGCTGCACTATCTCACTGTCTTCACACACACACACACACACACACACACACACACACACAATTTATTTTATTTTATTTTATTGGTTTTTGGGTCACACCCAGCAGCGCTCAGAGGCTCCTCCTGGCTCTACACTCAGAAATCGCTCCTGGCAGGCCCGGGGGACCATATGGGATGCAGGGTTTCAAACCACTGTCCTTCTGCATGCAAGGCAAACGCCCTGTCTATATGCTATTTCTCCAGCTCCCTTATTTTTTTTTAAATCTGGAGATTGTTTTGTGGGAAAAGCACTTTCCTTACAGCCCACCTTAGTTTAATCCTCAGCACAACACAGTTTTCCTCAGCCCCAGCAACACAGAACCAAGAGCAAAGCCTGACTGCAGCAGGTGTGGCCCCAATCTACCCTCAAAAAAGTAATTATAAATAATTGTTTAGATAGCCTTAAATTCCAAAGCTTATTGAGTCTATCACATCCTATGGGGGATGCTATTCTGGGCCTGAGCAATAGCTCAATGGGCTGGACCATGCATACTTTAGACCAGGCCTATCCAAGTTCAATCCTCAGCATCCCATATTGTCCCCTGAGCATGCCATGTGTAATTTCTGAGCGTAGAGCCAGGAGTAAACCCTGAGAGTTGCAGGGCGTACTCCCCCCACAAAAAAAGAATTTAACACTGTTCTCCACTATTGAAGGGTAGTAAGTATTATGTTGCTTTGGCCCAAAAGCCAAAATAATGACAATAGTAATTGAATATAGAGATATCTGAGATTTCCACTTCCTAACTGGAGAACTACGAACTTTCGCTCCATTGGCTGAAGTTCTGTAAGGTTTTTTTTTTTTTTTTTGAATTGTTTGGGCCACATCCGGGGACTCTCAGGGGTTACTCCTGGTTCTGCGCTCAGAAATCTCTCCTGGCAGGCTTGGGGAACCCTAGGGAAGCCAGGAAACGAACCACCGTCAGTCCTGGATTGACCGCTGCAAGACAGATGCCCTACTGGTGTGGTATCTCTCTGGCCTCTTAAAGGTCTTTTCTTTAGGATATTGAGAAGCCTTCTCATTGGCTTCTGATCACATAGGAAGATGTCAAGAATGAAAAATGTAGGGCTGCTGAACTTCTGGCCTCCCAGCTTCTTGAAGGATCTCTCCTTCCTGGGAGTGGGGAGTCTAGCAGGAGGGGGTTTGGCAGGCCACGGCCATGCCGGAGGCCTTCCTAACCAGGCCTAGTGGGGATGCGGGACTTGGGTAACCCCAGCACCCCTCTACCGCCTTGCTCCAGATCTCCAGGGCTTCCCCGGGCCACATGCCTGGGCAAGCCGGTGAGTTGGGCCCCTTGGTGGAGCTCGGAGGTACCCTAGGCTTTCCCCCACTATCCATTCAGCTCCTTAGGGAGGGTCTGGGTGGGGCCCTGAACTTCTGGCCTCCCAGCTTCTTGAAGTCACTGGTAATCCTGTCCAGTCTATATTTTCAAAATCGCGCGGGGGGCGCGCACAAGAAACATTAATAGTACTATCATTGAATTATGTTTTTATATATGCAGAATGTCCATTTTGTACTCTGCCCTTTTGCATACCCCTTCATAAGATCTCATTTCTCTTTAACTCCCTTAACTCCTATCATCATTACTCCTCATTTACCCTTTCTAACTTAAGTACTGTAGAGTCCTAAGTCACAGATCAAAGGGGTGCCCTGGAGTTAACACCCACCCAACTATTTTAAAAAGGCATAAAAAGGACACTTATGTCTCTTTAACATTTTATGGGTGTTTTCTTTGATGGCTATAACTTTTGCTGAATATTTTCTTTTTTTTTTCTTTTTTTTTTTTTTTTGTGGTTTTTGGGTCACACCCGGCAGTGCTCAGGGGTTACTCCTGGCTCCATGCTCAGAAATTGCTCCTGGCAGGCACAGGGGACCATATGGGACGCTGGGATTCGAACCGATGACCTCTTGCATGAAAGGCAAACGCTTTACCTCCATGCTATCTCTCCAGCCCCCTGAATATTTTCTTATACAGTGAGTATTCCCCCCATGTTTTTTTATCTTTTTTTTTTTTTTTTTTTTTGGTTTTTGGGCCACACCCGGTAACGCGCAGGGGTTACTCCTGGCTATTTGCTCAGAAGTCTCTCCTGGCTTGGGGGACCATATGGGACGCCGGGGGATTGAACCGCGGTCCGTCTCCTAGGCTAGCGCAGGTAAGGCAGGCACCTTACCTGCAGCGCCACCGCCCGGCCCATGTTTTTTTATCTTCTCTTTGTGAACTGCTCAATATGAAATTTGGTGTAAAAGAATCCCTCAGTTTAATGCTTATGTTTGAACCAAGTCATGGGTATTGTTGGAAATGTTCTTACGCCCCCATATATCTGATAGCACCACGTGGCTTTATTTCTTGTTTGCTTAGGCACACTAAAATGGGAAAATACTATACATACCAATAAGTTCTTATCCAATAGAGATGGGAACACACAAATCTTGTAGTGCAATGAGACCTTACACCCTGAACATTGACATAAAGACCTGGTACAGGCCTCAGAAGAATGGGCATTCTCCATTCACCCCTGATCTAGAGAAGACATCTACAAAACATCCAAGGTTGTATATAACATCACCTGGAGGCATTCCTCTACCAGGGAAGACCCTACAGCTGCTCTGACATCGATCTACTCAAAAAAGACTTCCCTTAACACTAAGAAGACTTAACAAAAACAATGACCTGCTTACTGGACAGGGCTTGCTGTATTGCCCCTTAATTGTGAGGTTTGTCTATAACATCACCTGGAAGCAATCCTCTACCACAGAAGACCCTACCACTGCTCAGACATCGTCCTGCTGAAAAGAGACTTCCCTTAACAATGAGAAGACTTAACAACGACCTGCTTACAGGACAGGGCTTCCTGCATTGCCCTTTAATGGTGAGGTGAAACGATAAGATGCTCCACATCATGACTTCAATTTAGGATATGCAGATTCCAGAATCTTTAATACAGAAACATGATACCAACAACAGAGACTGTGTGAAAAGTGTGTTGGCAATACGGACAATGTCTTGGATCGGACGATAACTTGTCTGAAGCCTAGAGTTGGTCTTATGCCAGGAAACTTCAGGGGTAGGATCTCTTTGTATTTAGGCCAAGGTTATTCCTTTCCATGCCTCTCATATTTTGGTGGGCCTATGCAAACAACAATTGCCACTCTAACACTGTTTTTACTGTGCTCCTTTGACTCTAATCCTTAAAATGCACCCACTTAAAATTTGAGGTTAAATGCACCCACTTAAAATTTGAAGTTAACGGGGCCGGAGAGATAGCATGGAGGTAAGGTGTTTGCCTCTCATGCAGGAGGTCATCAGTTCGAATCCCGGCGTCCCGTATGGTCCTCCCGTGCCTGCCAGGAGCAATTTCTGAGCCTGGAGCCAGAAATAACCCCTGAGCACTGCCGGGTGTGACCCAAAAACCACAAAAAAAAAAAATTTGAAGTTAACTTAAGCTAATATGCATGTATATGGAAATGTAAAAAATACTATGCCTCTAATGTTTAAGGAGTTACGTAAGTTTTATGGCTTTAGATTGCCTTGTGTGCTGTTAAGAAATATTACAATGTGCTACAATATGGGGACTTGAGGGACAAAGTAATTGTACATGGATTCTGTTTTATTTATCTTAACGTTCTTTGGCTGAAAGTTCAAAGTTAAGATATCAGCAAGGGGACTTCTGAGAATTATGTTATGGCTGATTGTCCTTCCACTGTAACTTTACCTTGTCCTCTTTCTTTCCATCTTTTGTTCTCATAATTTAAAATAAAAAAATTAAAAAAAAAAGAAAGAAAAATGCAGGGCTGGAGAGATAGCACAGTGGTAGGGAGTTTGCCTTGCACACAGACCCAGTATAATGATTCAATTCCCGGCATCCCATAGGGTCCCCAGAGCCTGCCAGCAGCGATTTCTGAGCACAGAGCTAGGAGTAACTCCTGAGCGCCACCAGGTGTGACCCAAACCCCCCCCCCCAAAAAAAAGAATAAAAATGCCATCTGTCCTTTCTATGTTCTAAGAAAACTAAGTTTATGCCCAGGAGGGACCCCTGAGCACAAAACCAGAGAACACCCTGAGCAGAGGCAGATATAACGCAGCCTTCCCAAGATGTGGCCCTCAAGCTCCAAAAAGTAAATAAAATTTATTAACCAAATAAAGACAGCTTTGAGGGGCCAGCGAGGTGGCGCTAGAGGTAAGGTGTCTGCCTTGCAAGCGCTAGCCAAGGAAGGACTGCGGTTCGATCCCCCGGGGTCCCATATGGTCCCCCCAAGCCAGGGGCAATTTCTGAGCACTTAGCCAGGAGGAACCCCTGAGCCTCAAACAGCTGTGGCCGAAAAACCAAAAAAAAAAAAAAGAAAGAAAGAAAGAGAGAGAGAGAGAGAGAGAAAGAAAGAAAGAAAGAAAGAAAGAAAGAAAGAAAGAAAGAAAGAAAGAAAGAAAGAAAGAAAGAAAGAAAGAAAGAAAGAGAGAGAGAGAGAGAGAGAGAGAAAGAAAGAAAGAAAGAAAGAAAGAAAGAAAGAAAGAAAGAAAGAAAGAAAGAAAGAAAGAAAGAAAGAAAGAAAGAAAGAAAGAAAGAAAGAAAGAAAGAAAGAAAGAAAGAAAGAAAGAAAGAAGGGAGGGAGGGAGGGAGGGAGGGAGGGAGGGAGGGAGGGAGGGAGGGAGGGAGGGAGGGAGGAAGGAAGGAAGGAAGGAAGGAAGGAAGGAAGGAAGGAAGGAAGGAAGGAAGGAAGGAAGGAAGGAAGGAAGGAAGGAAGGAAGGAAGGGAGAGAGAGAGAGGAAAGAAAGAAAGAAAGAAAGAAAGAAAGAAAGAAAGAAAGAAAGAAAGAAAGAAAGAAAGAAAGAAAGAAAGAAAGAAAGAAAGAAAGAAAGAAAGAAAGAAAGAAAGAAAGAAAGAAAGAAAGAAAGAAAGAAAGAAAGAAAGAAAGAAAGAAAGAAAGAAAGAAAGAAAGAAAGAAAGAAAGAAAAAGAAAGGGGTCGGAGGGATAGCACAGTGGCATTTGCCTTGCAAGCAGCCGTCCCAGAACCAAAGGTGGTTGGTTCAAATCCTGGCGTCCCATATGGTCTCCGTGCCTGCCAGGAGCTATTCCTGAGCAGATAGCCAGGAGTAACCCCTCAGCACCGCCGGGTGCCCAACAACCAAAATAAAATAAAATAAAATAAAATAAAAAGACAGCTTTGATTTAAAAATATACTAACATAAGAAATGTCTGATATAAGATATAAAGATATATTTGATATATAAAATATATATAAGATACTGATATAAAATAAAATAATGCCTAATAAAAAATAAATTCAGAGTATAAACATTCACTCACCTATAAACAATATTTTAATGTCAGTAACACATCTCAATTAAAATTTTCGCCCATTAGTCTGGGTAAGCCTTGCAAGCAGCTAACCCCTGGCACCATAAATTTGTATGAGAATGGTCAGGAGTGATCCTTGAGCTCAGAAGCAGGAGTAAGTCCTAAGCACTGCCAGTCTCAAAACAACAACAAAAATTTCATCCACAAGCATGGAGGAATGTTGTACTGGTGGTGGGATTGGTGTTTTAGTACCAAATGCCAACAGTAACCTTATTGAACAACTCTGTAAACCACAGTGTCTTTTTTTGGGGGGGAAGCCCCATACCCAGTGGCACTCTAGTTACTCCTGGCTCTGTGCACTCAGAAATTGCTCTTGACTGGCTCAGGTGACCATATGGGATGCTGGGACTCGAACCCAGGTCTGTCCTGGATCCGCCACATGCAAAGCAAACACCCTACTGCTGTGCTATCACCCCAGTCCCAGTGTCTACAGTAAAGAAATTTAATTAAATAAAAAGAAAGTGTTAGAATGGAAAAATTAAAAAATATCTCACGTTTATAGATTTGAAAGAAAAACACTGTAAAACTAACCATCCTAAGCAAATTATTATATACATTCAATGGAGGCCCTATCCAAGTTTTGATGATATTCTTCAAGAACTTAGAACGGGGGCCGGTGAGGTGGCGCTAGAGCTAAGTGTCTGCCTTGCAAGCGCTAGCCAAGGAAGGACTGCGGTTCAATCCCCCGGCATCCCATATGGTCCCCCCAAGCCAGGGGCAATTTCTGAGCGCTTAGCCAGGAGTAACCCCTGAGCATCAAACGGGTGTGCCCCCCCCCAAAAAAAAAAAAGAAAAGAAAAAAAAAGAACCTAGAACGGTCTATAATAAAGTATGTATGGAATCATTAAAAGAAATTCATTTGGGGTTGGAAAGATAGCGTGTTTGCCTTGCATGCTGCCAATCCAGGACGGACGGTGGTTCAAATTGCAGCTTCCCATATGGTCCCCTGTGCCTGCCAGGAACAATTTCTGAGAGCAGAGCCAGGAGTAACCCCTGAGAGCGCCAGTGGGTGTGACCCAAAAACAAAAAAATGAAAAATTCATTCGTTAAAAAGTTGAGCGATGAGGGCCGGAGAGATAGCATGGAGGTAGGGTGTTCACCTTGCATGCAGAAGGACGGTGGTTCAAATCTCAGCATCCCACATGGTCCTCAGAGCCTCCTGAGCGTTGCCAATCCAGGATCAATCTTCGGCATCCCATATGGTCCCCAAGCCTGCCAGGAGTAATTTCACAGAGCCAGGTGTAACTAAGTGCTGCTGGATGTGGCCCAAAAACAACAACAAAAGAGAAATGCAAACAAAAGAGTTGTCACCTATACACAAAAGATGTTAGTATTGTTTCCTCTGTAATGAGTTTTGTTTTCAAACCCATACACTGTAAATTTGTGCTTTTATAAGAGTATTAATTTATATTCATATATATTAATTTATAAATAAAATGTAAACTGCAAACAGCTCAAGAATGGAGGAAGGCAGCTTCAGCCGGGGAATCAGGTCTGCACTAGAATTTTCCACATGAAGTCAAGGAGAAATTGAATAATCTAGTCCTGGTTCATAAATGCCTCAGTAATGTTTAGTAGTTGAATGTTCATTCATGCTTAGTAATTGAAATTTGTAGATATGATTCGACTTTTTCTCCAATGCACGACAGAATATCTTTATCACCAGGATCTTGAAAAATAGTGCATGCCCTTAATGCCATTTCATCAAAAGTATCGTATGTCATCTGCTTCCCCTCTTGGCTGCCCCCCTTTCTCTCTTTTCCCTTGGCACCGTCCTCTCTGCCCTCTTTTTCGTAATTGCTATTAGAACCACAAGAGGGTAGCACTCTCATGCGAGAAGGGCTCTCATTTTCTTGATGTAGAAGGCAAAAAAGCACACGTGAATTCTATAAATGTAAGCAAAACTTTAGCCTCTGTATATGTGTGTATCATATGTATATGTGTGTGTACATATATGTATATATATATATATATATATATATATATATGCCCAGCACTCACAGAACTCTCCTCTTCTCTCCAGCCCAGTCCCAGGGACTGGTTATGGTTAGACTGTCAGTTCTAGCTGCAAGTGCAGAACACGAGATGGCTGGGCCTCAAGGGCCTCATTTCACCAGGCTGTGTGTATATATATATATATATATATATATATATATATATATATATATATATATATATATATATATATCCACGACTAACATTCTGTGATAATGTGGTGAGTAATGGATGGAAGAGAATTCCATGTCGGTGAGTGGAACTAAGCTGCCTCCCTCTCTTCCAGATGCTGAGCAGAGATGAGGCGATAAGAGACCAGCCCAGAAGGATTCTTTCACTCTTCGCGTCATTCCTTGCACCAGGATGGAAGGGGAATCTTACCACAACGCCACTCCCGCCAATGGCACCCCCATAAGCCACCAGCCCCTGGGACGCCACGGCCTGCTGGAAGTCATCACGATCGCCACCGTGACAGCCGTGGTCAGCCTCATCACCATCGTGGGCAACGTCTTGGTCCTGATCTCCTTCAAAGTCAACAGCCAGCTGAAGACGGTGAACAACTACTACCTGCTCAGCTTGGCCTGTGCGGACCTCATCATCGGGGTCTTCTCCATGAACCTCTACACCACCTACATCCTGATGGGCCACTGGGCCCTCGGCAGCCTGGCCTGTGACCTTTGGCTGGCGCTGGACTATGTGGCCAGCAACGCTTCTGTCATGAACCTGCTGGTGATCAGCTTCGATCGTTACTTTTCCATCACAAGGCCCCTGACCTACCGGGCCAAACGCACCCCCAAGAGGGCCGGGGTCATGATCGGTCTGGCCTGGCTCATCTCCTTCGTCCTCTGGGCCCCAGCCATCCTCTGCTGGCAGTACTTGGTGGGGGAGAGAACGGTGCCTCCACACGAGTGTCAAATCCAGTTCCTCTCGGAGCCCACCATCACTTTTGGCACTGCCATCGCTGCCTTCTACATCCCTGTTTCTGTCATGACGATCCTGTACTGCCGGATTTACCGGGAAACAGAGAAACGAACCAAGGACCTGGCGGACCTCCAGGGTTCAGACTCTGCGGCTGCAGCTGAGAAAAGAAAGCCAGCTCCCAAGGCTCTGCTTCGCTCCTGCTTCCACTGTCCCCACCCCACCCTGGCTCAGGGGGAAAGGCACCAAGCCTCCTGGTCATCCTCCCGCAGAAGCCCCTCTACCGCCAGGAAGCCCCCTCAAGACACTGGCCCCAGCAGCGAGTGGGCCAACTCTGAGCAGGTCACTACTTGCAGCAGCTACGCGTCCTCAGAAGAGGAGGACAAGTCTGCCACCGACCCAGTGGTCTTCCAGGTGGCCTACAAGAATCAGGCCGAGGAAAGCCCGAAGGAGGAATTTGGTTCTGAAGATGCCCAGGAGACATTTATGAAAGACCAGGCTGGCAAAAATGACTATGACACTCCAAAATTCTTCCTGACTCCGGCTGCTGATGTTAGAGCAAAGAGCCCAAAATGTGTGGCCTACAAGTTCAGGTTGGTGGTAAAAGCGGATGGGACCCAAGAGACCAACACCGGCTGTCACAAGGTGAAAATCATGCCCTGCTCCTTCCCAGTGTCCAAGGACCCGTCAACCAAAGGCCTCGATGCCAACCTCAGCCATCAAATGACCAAACGGAAGAGAATGGTCCTGATCAAAGAGCGGAAGGCAGCCCAGACCCTGAGTGCCATCCTCCTGGCCTTCATCATCACGTGGACCCCTTATAACATCATGGTCCTGGTTTCTACCTTCTGTGACAAGTGTGTCCCAGTGGCCCTGTGGCACCTGGGCTACTGGCTGTGTTATGTCAACAGCACGGTCAACCCGATTTGCTACGCCCTCTGCAACAGAACCTTCAGGAAGACCTTTAAGATGCTGCTTCTATGTGGATGGAAAAATAAAAAAGTGGAAGAGAAGTTGTACTGGCAAGGGAACAGCAAACTCCCTTGAAACGTTTACAACTCCCCTCAAAAGAAGGACCACTGTCAACCTCCTTTAAGATCCCCAGAGTCAATTCTGGTTTAATTTCCAAAAATACCCATCGTTTTGAATCCCTGAGATCTTTGCGAATGCTCAAACCCTGTTGTGAAAAGAAATAGGTTACAGCTCCCATGACTGCTGTCCTATAGAATCATATTGTCTTATGCCCAAGGTTTTCAGGTGCCACCGGAGTTTGACATTGAAAGGAAAATTCAGATGATCGGTGTCTCCCAGGAGGAAGCAACTGGACTATGACAAACAATGATTTAGTCCTTCTGTCTGATCTAATGTGGGGAAAAGCAGGGACTGGGGGAAGATTTTCCATAAATATACCAACCTATTATAGAATTTTGTGCAATAGCAATGTCTCCAAAGCTGCTCGATTCCAGTTTTCACTGGGAAAATGTAAATCAATGTGACCTATGATCAAGCGTGCTATTCAACTGGCTTCTGTTTCTTTCCAAACTGACCGGTATTAATTTAAGACCTAGCACTTATGTGTTCTAGACTGTGGGTTTCCTCTCCCTACATCAGAAGGAAGCTCTTACTCTTTCCTTTTACAACCAATGCCACTTCCTGAGAAACCCACTAAATCCCACTAAAAACCATGCTGACTCCCATGGAAACAGCCTTCCGGTCAAAATTTTGATCCTGTAAGGTCACAGAAAACTCACCACAACCAGCCCTGGGAGTCAGGAGTGGGGGGATCTCTATCTTGCTAATACAGATAATTAAGTCTGCAGTCCTTTTACCTATCACAGTGCATTCTATTTTTGTTTCCATATTAACCCACTTAGGGATGCTATTAGAACGGAATAACAACAGACTTTTATGGGTAAGGATCTACAAGCTATCATGGTTCTCAGAGGCCTTATTTATTTATTTTTGTTTTTAGAACACACCTGACAGTAGGGGACCATATGGAATACCAAGAATCGAACTCAGCTTGGCTGCATGCAAGGCAAGCATCCGACTTGCTGACTATCATTCTAGCCCCGTTTCTAATCTCTTTACACAGTAAACCTGAGACCAAATATAAAAATAAATTTGCTACATGTTTTCTAACATCTTCCAGAGCTCTTTCCAAGCCTTCAGTTTCCCTCATTCAGAAGCCAAATACACATTCAACACAAGCCAGTAGCTGCGCCTCGAATCAGAAGGCCACTTGCAGGACAAAGGGGGAGAAGACTTTTTGCTTTTTATAGGTGTATCACAGCATGAGTCGTTAGAAATTTCCAAATTCGGGCCCGGAGAGATAGCACAGAGGCGTTTGCCTTGCAAGCAGCCGATCCAGGACCAAAGGTGGTTGGTTCGAATCCTGGTGTCCCATATGGTCCCCTGTGCCTGTCAGGAGCTATTTCTGAGCAGGCAACCAGGAGTAACCCCTGAGCACTGCCAGGTGTGGCCCAAAAAACAAAAAGAAAGAAATTTCCAAATTCATTGTAAAAGATGAGAAACCAAAAAATTAATATATGAGGCCCAGTGATGTCTGCCACCTATGGTTATTAAAAATTAAAACTGGGGCTGGAGAGATAGCACAGAGATAGGGTGTTTACCTTGCAAGCAGCTGATTCGAACAGACGGTGGTTCGAATCCCAGCATTCCATCTGGTCCCCTGTGCCTGCCAGGAGCGACTTCTGAGCACAGAGCCAGGAGTAACCCCTGAGCACCACCGGGTGTGACCCAAAAAACAAAATAATGATAATAATAAAATAATAAAATAAAGGGGCCGGAGAGATAGCATGGAGGTAAGGTGTTTGCCTTTCATGCAGAAGGTCCGTGGTTCAAATCCCGGCGTCCCATATGGTCCCCCGTGCCTGCCAGGAGCGATTTCTGAGCAGACAGCCAGGAGTAACCCCTGAGCACTGCCGGGTGTGACCCAAAAACCAAAAAAAAAAAAAAAAAATAAAAAAATAAAATAAAATAGGGGCCGGAGAGATAGCACAGCGTTGTTTGCCTTGCAAGCAGCCGATCCAGGTCCTAAGGTGGTTGGTTCGAATCCCGGCGTCCCATATGGTCCCCCATATTTGCCAGGAGCTGTTTCTGAGCAGTTAGCCAGGAGTAACCCCTGAGCACTGCCGGGTGTGACCAAAAAAAACAAAAAAATAAATAAATAAATAAAATAAAATAAAATAAAAATGAAAGCTTCAGTTAGGATAGTACAAGGGATAAGCCTCTTTCTTTGGGTGCAGTTGATCCAGGTTCAGTCCCTCATACAGCACTCTGTTCTCTTGAGTTTCACCAAGGGTCACTTCAAGCGAAGAGCCAGAAATAGCTGCTAGGCACTGTTAGGTGTGATCCAAACCTACCCCTAGCCCAAAGAAAATAAACCCTATTACTAAAAGCAAAATGTAGGCCAGGACCTATGACTTGCCTTGCATGTGGTCACCTGGCTTTGGTCTCTGGCACCCCTACATAGTCCCCACACCACCAAAAATGATCTCTGGATACAGATCCAGGAGTGAGCTCTGAATCCAGCCAAGTATGCCCCCTTAAAAATAAAACCAAAATGTATGCAAGAGTAACAAAGCAATTAATTCATTATTGGGACCAGAATAGTAGTAGAGCAAGTAGGACTCTACCCTTGCTTACAGCAGACCCAAATTTGATCTCTGGCACCCAATATGCTACCCCCACCCCCACCCCAGTTCTACTAAGACTGATCCTTGAACACAGAGCCAAAACTAATCCCTAAGCATTGCCAGCTATAGCTCAAAATTAAAAAAAAATTTTTTGTTTAATCATTATCAACATAAGAGTACTAAGGTTACTATGATCTCATTTTAGTAAAATTTTCTGATTAAAAAGGTATTTCTTTGATAATTCTGAAAATAAGCCAAAATGTAAGAAATCACACATAAAAACAGTGCGTAAAATTATCATGGAAGACCTGGGAAGAAAGCATCGTGTAGAATACAGAAGGGATTTGGGAGGTGAAGCATGACTGCCAGACACAAACTCATTCCTATTTAGCCGATAGATTTCATCTGCCATTGTGTTTAAGTTCATGTCACTTAACATAGGCATTATGTTCTTTCTGCAGTCTTGTTAAAAAGGATATAAAAATAGATGGCTTAGTGTCTTGGGAATTACATCTGTACCTGGGTATAAGAGAGCTTCAAACTACCACTGAAAGACAGATCAGCCTGGCACTGAATATTCCAGGAGGCAGGAGTGTGGGAAAGGCTCTGACAGGACAGGATCTGATCGGTGCATCTGGGCACCCCGCCAGCTCTGCACCGACTTTAAGTGGAGAGAAAATATCCATGTCATAGCTGAGCCCTGGGAAGGGCAGGCTGACACCTGCCAAGAATTTGGCAGGGAACGTCAACGAATTGGCTCGGTTCTCCAGGACAGAAGTTCCCAGGACTATATACTGCAGGGTGTGGCTTCATGGGCAAACCTGTTCTTCTACCAGGTCTGGAGGAACAGTGAACTCTTAGCTGAAGACTTTCATTCCTGGAACTGTCCTAAATTAACAGAACTTTAGGCCCATGGCATTCACTGTCCACCATAGAGAAAACGTAGAAAGAACGTAGAAATGGAAGTAGGAAGGGAATTCTGAGGGAGTACACATTTGCCACAATTGCCTTAGCCGCGAGCCTTTTTATTTTTTAGTTCAGCTTTTGTGAAATTGAGACGCCAAAGCTTTCTTCTTGACCATTTGTTTGGGGAGGCAGTTAGTTCTGCAGACTACCTATAGATTACCTGTTGCCCTGAACACAGACCCTCCAAAAACAACACAGACTCTCAGAAGAATCTAGACTTGTTTAGAATAGGGCCTTAACGGGTCTCTGTAAACTGATCCAACTGTAAACTACAGGGACCTCGTGGGTGGGTAGATGGAGGGAACTAACTTTATACTTTAATAACTGAATGCACCCTTGGCTCCCAAAACTTGTCAATGAACCGTGTGCAGCTTTGACTTCTTATGTTTTGGAGGCTGTTTTGTTGCCAAAACTGTGGTTTCTTTCTTCATGGTTGTAAATTTAAAGGCTTATTAGAGACCCTATTCTCAGTACAATTTAAGGTTAAACAGTCTCTATTTTGTCCTTATTTCTGACCTCTGCTCTGTTCCCTCTTTGTAACTGTGAAATCTGTACCTAATCTCTGGTTTGACATAGCCACTTGTTTACTGTAAATACTGGAATTACAGCAAAGAATGTGGGGATAAGAGCTTTCCCGTGTCATTAGTATTATTCTGATTATTAAAGAAACTTAACCACATAAAAGTCTAGTGCAAAGTGTTTAAGGAAAATGTAACTCAGGTGAGCTCTATACATCTATCTGTGTAAAAGATTTCACACTTCTGCATGGTTAGACCTTTTTATTTATTTATTTATTTATTTATTTATTTATGTATTTATTTATGTATTTATTTATTTATTTTTGGTTTTGGGTTACAACGGCAGTGCTCAGGGGTTACTCCTGACTCTGTGTTCAGAAGTTGCTCTTGGCAGGCTCAGGGGACCATATGGGTGCCGGGATTCAAACCACCTTCTGTTCAAATCAGCTGTGTGCCAGAAAACACCCTACTACTGTGCTATCTCTCCGGCCTCATGGTTCGGCCTCATGGTTAGATGACACACATACAGAGAGATGTCCTTATTGCTACCCTTTATGATCTCTTTGTGCTCTTACCAGTGATGGAATTTACATGAAATAATTATCATGTTACTCCTATTAAAGTGCTCCTCCTTTCCTCCTGGACAAGGGAAATGAGAAAACCCTTACCATTCCCTACTAGTTGGTGAAGTCCTTGGAACAGGCTGAAAAAGCAGCATTTCTATTTTAATTTCTCAAACAGCTAAAGCCTCAGTCATTCCATTGCCATTGTAAGTTTATGAATCTTCATCTTCCTGCACCATTTCCCCCGTGATTTTGTATCTGAGGAGGAGAAAGAGTCTTGACAGCAAGAGCTCAGCAAGCCTGGGGACTACTCACAATGATTGGACAGAAGATACTATGTTAGGGTACAGGAAATAAGAACTGCTAGAATCCTAAATGCTAGGGATCAATAGTGTCACCTAGTGATACCCAGAGGTCACTAGGGCTATATGCAGCAGTGCTCAGGAGGGCACGCAGTTCTGGGGATCAAAATGGAATCCTGTGCAAGCAAAGCTTACACCTCTGGAGCTGGAAAAATAATACAGTGGATAAGGTGTTTGGCCTTGCATGTGGCTGACCAAGGTTCAATTCCCAACATCCCATATAGTCCCTTGAGCAACACCAGGAGTAAGTCCTGAGTGCAGAGCCGGGAGTAACCCCTGAGCACCAGAGTGCGTCCCCAAAACAAAAACAAACAAAAAACTTACACCTGAATCTCTTCAGTCCCAAGTTTAATATTTGTTTTCAGGCCATATCTGACAATACTCAGAGCTTACTCCTGGCTCTGTGCTTAAGGTTCACTGGGAGTAAGGGGTAATCAGGCAACCATATGGGGTCACTGGGGATCAAATCTGGGTCAGCTATGTGTAAGGCAAGCACCTTATTGGCTATATTATCTCTCCGGCCCTGGAAAGTTTGAGATTATTTATATAAACTTTTGCTCAGTAGATTCTTATGAGGAGGAAAGAAAATGGGAAGTGTGCTTCAAGCATTTGAAAAGGATTTAGAAACAAAATAAAAATTGTGTGCCTGTGTGAGGGCCTGAGTGATAGCACAGTGGTAGGGTGTTTTCCTTGCACGTGGCAGACCCAGGACAGGCCTGTGTTCAATCCCCAGCATCCCACATGGTCCTTGGAACCCGACAGGAGCGATTTCTGAGCGCAGAGCCAGGAGGACTCTGAGCGCTGCCTGGTGTGACCCAAAAACAAACAAACAAAATTGTGTGTGTGTGTGAGAGATGGGGGGTGGGAAGACAATACCCAGTGCTCAGGATTCACTCCTAGCAGAGTAGGGAATGGAACAAACGGTCAGTCACATAAAAAGCAAATGCTTTAACCCCTATGCTATCTCTATAACTTATTTCTTTTTTTTTTTTTTTCTTTTTTTTTTTTTTTTGTGGTTTTTGGGTCATACCCGGCAGTGCTCAGGGATTATTCCTGGCTCCAGGCTCAGAAATTGTTCCTGGCAGGCACGGGGGACCATATGGGACGCCGGGATTCGAACCGATGACCTCCTGCATGAAAGGCAAACGCCTTACCTCCCATGCTATCTCTCCGGCCCCCTATATCTTATTTCTTAAATAATTTAACCTTAAAGAAAAACTCTGAGTATTAAAACAAAAGCTTTCTATATCATTCATCCATATCCCTCAAATGTTAATATTTCAGCATATTTGTTCTCAACTCTGTGTGCACGTATGTACTGTGTGTGCCTTGCATGCAGCCCACCCGGGTTCAATCCCCAGCATCCCATATGGTCTCTCGAGCCTGTCAGGAGTAATTTCTTTCTTTTCTTTTTTTTTTTTTTCTTTTTTTGGTTTTTGGGTCACACCCAGCGGCACACAGCGGTTACTCCTGGCTCTGTGCTCTGAGGCCACTATTGCTAGGCTCAGGGGACTATATGGGATGCTGGGATTCGAACCACGATCTGTCCTATGTTGGCTGCCTGAAAGGCAAACGCCTTACCACTCTGCTATTGCTCCAACCCCAGGAGTAATTTCTGAGCTCATAGCCAGGTGTAATCCCTGAGCATTGCCGGGTGTGGGCCCCCCCCCCCCAAAAAAAAGGGCAGGGTTTATGTTCTTTCTTCTTGATCCTGGGCAAACTCCTGATCCAGAGATTAGGGCAGAGCGATGCTTTCTGCTTCTCAGACTGGATTCTAAAAAGTTTGGAATCTTCTGCCCTTCATTAGACAATCGGTCTTGCATGCTTGAGCTTCAAAAAACTGGCTAACCAGGGAATATGCTATGCTGTGCTGGGGAGGTGGAAGGTGGAAGATATCCTGAACAGTTCTACTTGAGCCCAGCCTTGCAGCAAAAGTAGCCAATAGGTGAGTTATCCTACAACACACAGAACAGTTCTAAACACGACTGACTGATACCTGATGGCGCCATGAACACGCCAAGCCCTGTCCAAGTTCTGAAGCTGGTGGGTATTTCTTAAGAACAAAATTATCTTACATAACCACAAGACAAATAAAAAATCAGGAAATGTAATATTGCTATCACATTGTATGTCACCTACAGTCCATACTCAAATTTGCCAGTTGTCCAAATGAAATTAATTTTAAGACTTTCTTGTATAGTTCCAAATCTAATCCAAGATCACCAATTGCATTTAGCTGCCAAGTTCCTTTAGCCTCCTTTAGTCTGGAAAAGGTGCTTTGATTTCATAACATGGTTGGTTGGTTGGTTGGTTCTTTCCTTTCGTTCATTCGTTTTTAGACTACATCAAGCATTCTCAGGTGCTGCTACCAGCATGTTGCTTGAAGCTTCTTCTCCCAACTAAATACTTAAAGGGTCACTCCTGGCTAATGAGACCAGGCGGAGCTGGGGATTAGATACAGGTCTCCTGCAGACACAGCATGCACTCCAGCTCATGGAGGCATCTCTCCAGCCCCAATCTTCCTCCCTTTGGGTTGGAGGCCACACTCAGCTGTGATCAGGACTTACTCCTGATTCCATGCTCAGGGACCTGATGGCACTCAGGAAACCACATTTCCAATAGACTGAAGCCAGGTCAGCTGCCAATATTGCCCTCTGTACTCTCTCTTTAGGCCTCCCACTCTTACTTAATTACATAATTATTATCATTATGAATTCATAAACTTATTCTAGTAATTAGCTGTTAAATCCATTACTGCCTTCCAAAGCTGAAACTTAAATAGTGAAGGTAACTTAATAGGACTTCTGGGCCAGAGAGATAGCACAGCTGTAGGGTGTTGGTCTTGCATGCAGCTGATCTGGGGAAGGACCCGGTTTGATTCTTGGCATCCCATATGGTCCCTCAGGACCCTGCCAGGGTCGATTTCTGAGTGCAAGGCCAGGAGCGACCCCTCAGGACCCTGCCAGGGTCGATTTCTGAGTGCAAGGCCAGGAGCGACCCCTGAGCACTGCTGGGTGTGGCCCAAAAACCAATCAATAAAGTTAAAATAAAAAAGATGACTTCTGATTCTTTAACACCTGAGCATTCCCATACTATCTGGTACAAGATACTCTGTGCGCATTCTCACTCCATCCCAGCCATTTCTTTAAGGAACTCTTTTATTTTATTATGTAAAGGATGACATCTGTCTCAGGTCTGGACTCAGGAAGCATTCAATTCTATTAATCTTTCAGTGGATGTGTCTGCCTATTAAAAGCAAAGAGGTCAGATTCATGTGTCATTCCAACTCTACTACAAGGTTTCTGGTTTTTCCTATCCATATTTTGTTTTGTTTTTTGTTTTTTTTTTTTTTGTTTTTTGGGCCACACCTGTTTGATGCTCAGGGGTTACTCCTGGCTACGCGCTCAGAAATTGCCCCTGGCTTGGGGGGACCATATGGGTGGGATGCTAGGGGATCAAACCGTGGTCCTTCCTTGGCTAGTGCTTGCAAGGCAGACACCTTACCTCTAGCGCCACCTCACCGGCCCCTGGTTTTTTTTGTTTGTTTGTTTGTTTGTTTGTTTTTGGCCACACCTGGAGGCACTCAGGGGTTACTCCTGGCTCTGCGCTCAGAAATTGTTCCTGGCTTGGGTGACCACATGGGATGGCGAGGATCGAACCCAAGTCCATCCTAGGTCAGCCATGTGCAAGGCAAACACCCTATTGCTGTGCTACCACTCCAGCTCCTCTATCCATATTTGTAACCTATGCTCTTCTATTGTAAAATCCATCATCTGTTCTATTCCTAAAGTAAGATCAAAATTGCAACACTGACATCACTATGAAGAAAATGTACTTGCGTTCTAAGACATTTGCATTTCTTAAGACTGAAGGAATATAACCAATCACTGTTCAGTTTTTCTTCTGCTTTTTAGTTGATTTTTTAAATAGTAATATAATCATAGAAAAGTCAGATCCATAAGATATATATACTCAGAGAACTTTCCACTATGCTCTTAATTTCCCATACATAATCTCTTCCTTCACTTACTTAATTTTCTTTATTTTTAGACTTGGGGTGTTGTTTCTTTTTCTAGCAAACAAATTTTTCAGCCATCTCTTCAGATGTTTTTATTCAAAATTAAAATACCATGCATATGATTATATTTTATATTTTTGGCTTAAGAATAGCTACCAACTTTCTATCAAAAAAGACTTTATATGGTAGAAATAATGGCAGCAATTGTAAAGGCTTAATCCCAAACACTTTCCCTCCCAACACCCAAATTACAAAATCACAACTAAAGTACTATGATAAAGTGGCCCCACGGTGACAGACTCTCCATCCAGCCCGGAGGTGGATCCTGAAGAAAAAGCCTTCTTGTTCTAGCCTTGGAGCACCCACTGACACTGAGAGCAGTTAAGGACTCCATGCAGAACAAGTTGAACGACTTTGGAGACATTCCATACTCAGCAAAGGGTTGACACTTAAGCAGTCATATTAAAATCAAAGCTTGCACCATCAGTCAGGGTGAAATTACCCTCCCAATGAAATTGCTTCCCATATATATATAATATAGATTATATATAATGTATATATTATATAGAATATATTATATATATTATATATATTATATATAATGGTGTATGCATATATATGCAGGGCTGGGGGCATGGCAGGGGACCTACAACCTAAAATTTATGTCTTTTTTTTTTTTTTTTGAGCCACACCCGTTTGACGCTCAGGGATTACTCCTGGCTATGGGCTCAGAAATCGCTCCTGGCTTGGGGGGACCATATGGGACGCTGGGGAATCGAATCCGGTCTGTCCTACGCTAGCGCTTGCAAGGCAGACACCTTACCTCTAGCGCCACCTCTCCAGCCCCAATTTATGTCATGTTTATGAGAGCATAGCTCTGCTGACTGGCCTACTCTTGTCATAAAGCGCCCACTGCTGTCTATCCAAAAAGTCCTCATTTTTTAGTTTGTTTGGGGGCACATCTATCAGTGTTCAGGGTTTACTTCTGACTCTGCTCCAAGAATCGCTCCTAGTGGGGCACTGGGACTTTATGGGTTAACTTGGCTTTACGCTCAGAAATCGCTCCTGGCAGGCTCGGGGGACCATATGGGATACCGGGATTCGAACCACTGTCCTGCCTGCAAGGCAAATGCCCTGCCTCCATGCTATCTCTCCAGCCCCTTCTGATTAGATTTTGTAAAATATAGAGGTATATGATAATTCTTATGTTTATATCTCATTTTGTTTTGGTTTGGTTTTGGGTCACACCCGGCAGTGCTCAGGGGTTCCTCCTGGCTCTACGCTCAGAATTTGCTCCTGGCAGGCACGGGGGACCATGTGGGATGCCGGGATTCGAATCACTGTCCTTCTGCATGCAAGGCAAACGCCTTATCTCCCTGCTATCTCTCCGGCCCCGTTTATATCTTATAGAAAATAGGTATAACTATTCAAGTTATTTAGAAGTTAATGAGCATTCTTGGGGTGAGCTAGAGCACTGGCCCCACTTTAATCCTCAGCACCAATGGGAATAATGCCCAACTGGAGTCTGGAATAGCCTATGAGCACCACATTGTGCGGGGGGTGGGGGGGAATGCTTTCCATTGGCAATGCTGTACCAGCTATTTGTTAAGGCTCTATCCATTCTTTTCGCTTACAGGTTGGCCTTCTTAATTTATTTCTCCCTTGTCTCAGGCTGCCTGCCAGGCTGGCACAGTAGCCACTATTCTCCCATAATAATTGTGTCACTGTAGGGAAAGAGAAATATTTGGTGCTATTTGGGGAAATATTTCTTTCTAAAGTAGCTCTTAAATATTTTTTTTTTTTTTTGGTTTTTTGGGTCACACCCGGCATTGCTCAGGGGTTACTCCTGGCTGTCTGCTCAGAAATAGCTCCTGGCAGGCACGGGGGACCATATGGGACACCGGGATTCGAACCAACCACCTTTGGTCCTGGATCGGCCGTTTGCAAGGCAAACGCCACTGTGCTATCTCTCCGGGCCCTTTTTTTTTTTTTTTTTGGTTTTTGGGCCACACCCGTTTGATGCTCAGGGGTTACTCCTGGCTATGCGCTCAGAAGTCGCTCCTGGCTTGGGGGACCATATGGGACGCCGGGGGATCGAACCGCGGTCCGTCCTAGGCTAGCGCAGGCAAGGCAGGCACCTTACCTCCAGCGCCACCGCCCGGCCCCAGCTCTTAAATATTTAATCACTATAAAAAAATTTTTTTTTTTTGCTTTTTGGGCCACATCCAGCGGTGCTCAGGGATTACTCTTGGCTGTCTGCTCAGAAATAGCTCCTGGCAGGCACGGGGGACCATATGGGACACCCACCGGGATTCGAACCAACCACCTTTGGTCCTGCATCGGCTGCTTGCAGGGCAAACACCGCTGTGCTATCTCTCTGGGCCCATAAAATTTAATATTAAAAATTACATCATCTCAACTTTGTAAACCTATCTCATAATTCTCTTGAATAACATATTTTTGCCAATTAGATATTCTGATACTTTACAAATTAAAAAGTAATTGACTCTAAGGATGTTCAATGAACTGGAGTGCATGTTTTGCATGTGGAAGGCCCCAATTACCACCAAGAGTGACCCTTGAGCACAATGCTGGGAACAGTCCCAAAACAAAACAAACACATAACACACACCCAAAGTTCGAAGGAAGAAAAGAAGGTAGACCGAGGCCAAATGGGAAAGAGCAGAAATAAGCCAGTTAGAGAAATAATGCATTAACAACTACCGTAACAATAATGGTGAGAGAGAAAAATAGAATGCCTGTCCCAGGACAGATAGACGTGGGAGAGGAGGGAGATGGGGAACATTGGTGCCAGGAGGGTTGCACTGGTGCAGGGCAATGGTGATGCCTGAAACCCAATTATGAACATTTTCATAACCATGATGCTTAAATTAAAAAAAAAAGAAAAAAGAACAGCAAAACCAGTTTGGCACAGCTCACTGGTTCCTAAAAGGTGCAAAATTATAGAACTAGTATACTGAAATTTTAGACCCAAAAAGGACTTAATAGGTCTGATGCCAATCTCTCAAATTACTGATGAGAAAACTTGAGGACCATGTATTTATTCATTCAACAAACATTTATTGTGTGCCTTAAATGCCCAATGCTAAAATCAGAACAATGAACAAGATTGTCCAATGAGGCAAAGTGACTTGCCCAGTCACAACACAAATTAGCAGCTAAACAAGGGCTCTCTGCACTGAACCCGTATCTAACAATGTACAATAAATTCTGCATCTGTCAGCACACTGAGCCTTTTATGAAGTCTATGCAATTTTTCTATACAAATGATGCAATAACATTCTGTAATATAAGGATATATATTTGTATATGAGGGTAGTATTAGAATCTATATATTGCTTTTAACTAGAAAGTGAAATAGTAATTCATTGAAAGTGCTTTCTAATTGTTCGTAGTACGTATAAATGTTGATAAACCAAATTTTCAATTTTTCAACATTTCTGGTCATATGACTACTACTCATTCTATCTCTTAAAATCTTTCATTCAACTGGTGTTTTAATATTTTCAATAAATGCCTTCAAGACAAAAACACCTATTTCTAAAAGTAACCCGTTTCCCTAGTTTAATTATCATAGCTTTATCAACTGGGCGTGTTACAAAGAGTTAATGTTTGCACAGGAACTTGTACTTTGGAAGAAAAACCTATGTACCTCACTAAAAAATGAACAACTTCAAAGTGAGCAAGCACTTATTACAATAGGGAGATTGGAACTAGTTCACGGTTTTTCTAATTTGGGGGCGCGGGGCCACATCTGGCAGCAGTCTGCTCACAGCTGTATTCACTGACACCAGGGATTGAATTTGCGTTGGCCAAATACAACTTGTGTCTTCACCCCTGTATATCTCAGGTCCAATTATTATTTTTTGGCTGACTTGATAATCTTAAGAAAGCAGGAGAGGGGGCCCGGAGAGATAACACAGCGGTGTTTGTCTTGCAAGCAGCCAATCCAGAACCAAAGGTAGTTGGTTCGAATCCTAGTGTCCCATATGGTCCCCTGTGCCTGCCAGGAGCTATTTCTGAGCGGACAGCCAGGAGTAACCCCTGAGCACCGCCGGGTGTGGCCCAAAAACAAAAAACAAAAAACAAAAAAAAAAAAAAAAAAAAAAAAAAGCAGGAGAGGAATTCTTTTAATACAGGAAAGAATAGAGGAGCCTTTCATTATTATGTACCTTCAGAGTTCATCTCTAGTTAAAATAATCCAAAAGATTTCAAATTTTTAGAACTTACTGGAATAAAGTTTTGTGGGGATCCTGATTGGAAAGTACTTACTTATATTCCAGCAATTCTAAGAATCAATAACAGGAGATGAGGACATTTAAAAGTTATCTGTGCAGGGCCAGAGCAATAGATAGCACAGCGGGCAAGCGTTTGCCTTGCATGCGGCAATCTCGGGTTGGATCCCTGGCATCCCACATGGTCCCCCAAGCCTGCCAGGGGTAGCCCAAGTGTCCTCCCCCACCTGAAAAAAGTTATCTGTGCTGGGTTGGGAGTCCATGTACTTTGCATGCAGGAGGCCTGGATTTAATCCTTGACACGACACGGTCCTGAGCATCTCTGGGGGCAAGGCCAGAGTACCATGTTGGAGTGGCCGAGCACCTTTAGGTGCCCCAAATGGGAAAGATAAGGTTCTCCCACTGTGGTACTTTTCTTCTCTGGCCATTCATTCACTGTTGTTATCTGTGCTTCCCAAGCACAGATTAGAACTCATCTCTGTGTCTTACCTTGAAACAAAGCACAAAGCTTTCACAAATAGTGAATACCATACACAGAAACCAGAACTGAAAAAGGGTTATGCATATTTTAATATTCTACAACTAATTTTAATCAGGAAAAACTAAAGCTACCTAAGGAAAACAGTCCTTATACTTCAAATAGTGGGTCACGTTAAATGGCAGAGTCGGGGTAACAAGTTTTAAAGATCTGGATATACAAAAATCATAGTGCACGCTGCTCTATAATTATCAACCAACCTTTTTGGACAGGAAAGGTGAATTTCAAGACTCATTTAAACAAACAACAAAAAAACTGTGAGAAATAAAATAAACACCAAAAAACAGCCAAGATAGTTTAACTCTGTGTTAAGACTTACTTTAATATAATGTATAGTTTTTCATATAATTTATTAACGTCATTTTCTATAGGACACTGTAATTAATTCAGTGACATCATATTGACCTCATACAGACCAAGATGAAAGCTGTATCCTCTTGTGTACCAAGTACAAAACATGTGCTCACAACTTATCACACACAACAGTTATCAGAGCCCGACTCTCAGGATGACTCAAGCTGACAGTCACTGCTTCACACAATTTCCCTCGACTGGAATGCCACCCAGGACTGCCATGTTTGTGCAAACGCCTGCTCCACGACACCTGACTACCTCCTTTTACCAGCTCCACTTTTGCCGGCCTTACTGCTGCCACTGCTAGATTTGCCAGATGACTTTGAGGAGAAGAGTCTTGTCATAAACTCTGAAACATCAGGTAATTCATGGTTGGAATTCAGCATGTTCATTGATTGTTCCATCTCCTGTACCAAGACAAAGTACAAAGATGATGAAAGATATGAAAGGCATTGTGATCCTTCAAGTCTTTTTTTTTTTTGGCAGGAAGGGGGCACACCTAGTAAGGCTCAGGACTTACTTCTGACTCTGTGTTCAGAGATCAGGGGACTGTATGTGATATTGGGGACCGAACCTGGGTAAGTTGCATGCAAGGCAGGTGTCCTACCCATTGTACTATCATTCTCACTCTGAGTGACAGTACCAGTCTTTTTTTTTTTTCCAAATGTTTCCCCAACCTTTTCCCTTCCCTCTGCAACGACCAGGAAGACTGACTGGCACATCCTCTTGACGATCATGCTTGCATTTAGTTGTCATGCTTGTTAGGCACTGCACATCAGGTTGTGGTGCTTATACAACTTGGCTGTGGTACACTTGGCAAACAGTTGTAAAGCAGAAAGAGCAGAGGGTTGATGGTACCGAAGATCAAACTCAAAACTTTACATTGCAAGGCAGGTACTCGAAGTCAACAAAGTGTCACCCCACTCCTTTTTGTTTTTCAAATCCATTAACTAAACTAGCACTTCCACCAAGAAAAGGGGTTATGGTGTGCTTTGCGAGCTATCAGCACACAGCTTTATGAAGTAAGAGATTAAGATTTGCCTTGGATACAGCTGACCATTTCCATCCTTGGCACCAAATGGTCCCTGGAGCACTAGGAAGAAACCCCTCATCAGAGCCAAGAGAAGCCTCTGAGCACTGCCAGGTGTGTCCTCTGCCTGCCCCATCCCCCAAGAAAACCTTAAGGGATCGGTGTCTTCAAGGATCTCACCAGGTCCAAAATGCTGTTGAGAGGATAAAAATCGTATCATGTTTCAAATGTAAAAGTTGTACTATTTTGGAGAAATTCTGTCAAAAAGTAATACTTATTACCTCTGCTCAAAAAGAATCCATGTCTTGGGGCTCAAATATCCTGAGCATTGCCAGGTGTGGGGGGATGTGAAGGAGAAGTGAAGAAGGGAAGAGGGGAAGAGGGAGAAGGAGAGAGAAAAATAAACAAGTAATTCTAAATCAGAATGTTTCAGGAATTTGTGATCAGCTTACCCGTCTCATATCAGGATCGCTGGTATTGACTACTTTGGGCAGAAGGACAAATATCAATAATGGGAGGATCATCATCATAACCTGTGGAAGTCAATAAAATTTAGAGAATGTTTCTCCCAGTTGTTAACAGTATCACAAAATCCACACTTAACATCAAAAATCAAATTAGAAATTCAAACGATGTCTACAGAATGAAACTGGAAGCAACCACCTAAACTCTACTAAATTTGTCCTATCAATAGCACAGTCCTCCTCGATCCCTGTTGTACAGTTTAAAAATCTCATCTCTGCATGCTTGAATTTTAGGCTTCCTTCTTTCATATTTATGACACCTACAGTTTTGTGAACTCAACAGTTTTGATAAACGAAAGCTTTGTAAACTATTTCACTTTTGGGGGAGACAGAGGGGAAAAGGGGATCTCTCAGTTAAATTGCTGAAACTATCTCTCTGACCCCACAACGGTGCATCTAATACATTTAATAGGAGAGACCTCAATGTGTGTGACTTCTTGTAATCTCTTCTAGGTGAATTTTAAATAATTCAATTTTAGTTATCCAACTTATGTTTCACATTTCAGCGACAAATAACAGGCAATTCTCACTCTATTCTTTTCACCATTTCCAAAGCAACTATTAAATTTTTCTAAAATTCAGCAACTATTGGCAAGTGTCCTTTCATCCAACACTGGAGTCAAGGAGCTTTTGAATACCGGGAAGCACATGTAGAGATTAGCAAATGCTTTCCACAGACAGATACGTACCATTGGGTTCATGAGGAAGTCTGTCCAGCCCCACAACTCTCTTTTAATAAAGTAAGAAGGTGGGCCGGAGGACTTCATTTGGAGAGGGTAGGGCAGTCGGACTACTTCTGACGTTTTGATGTAATTCACGTATCTTGCTCTAGGAAAGCAACATTAAAATACCATCAATAATTCTGTTTAAAATGATCATATAAAAACTTTCCTATCATGTATAAGTGATGCACTATAATTAGAATTAACATTTCCAAAATGCTTTGGCACCAAATCGGATTCAAGTATTATTATCAATATGTCTAAAATATTTAACAAGACGTAGGTATGGAACAAAACGTAGACTTGGAAACAACAGGCCTACTTTTTACTTGCAGTTATTATTACCTAGATCAGACAATCTTGTTTGTTGCCGTTTTCTGCTTTATTTTGTTTTCTGTTTTGTCTTTGGCAACACCAAGCAGAGCTGAGGACTTATTCCTGGCTCTGTGATCCAAGATCACTTCTGGTATTGCCAAATACTGGCCTGAATGTCTACACCCTTTCCACAAAAATACCCCACTAAATCAAAAAGTTCTTAAATAGTCTTCAAAGTCCACGGAGACAGCTCCACAGACCGAGCATATGCTGTGCGTGGGGTTGAGGGGGACATGACAGTTTCCATTCCCAGCACCTAATACACTCCCAACCACATATAGGTATACAGCCAGGTATAGGCCCCAAAAATCATTCAGCTCCAAAGCTCTTCAATTATATTTAATAAGAATACCTGCAACAGCATCATATTTGTAAATTATTACAAATAAAATTTAATTACAAATTAAAATTAAAACGCTGTACTTTGTATGAGATAACCAATTGATCATGAAATTGGGTATATAGAGATACAATTGGATACATTATGGGATAAACTCTTATTTTCAACTGTGTCTGACAGGAAAAAGTTATGATTTTAGAAACACTTGCAACAGTGTTATAGGTAACAGAAAATATTAATTTTAATCAAGACTTTGATATTTGGACACATTTCAGATTGACTTTTTGAAAATTCCCTCTTCTATCATTTCCTTCTGAAATTTCTATTAGACATATGCAGTACATTTTCTTCTTTACTCCACATTCTGTTACATTCTCACTTTCAGTGTCTATCCCTTAACTTTACAGATATTTGGTAATTTTGGTTTTTTTTTTTTGTTTTTTTTTTTATTTTTGGGCCACACCCGGTAATGCTCAGGGGTTACTCCTGGCTATGTGCTCAGAAGTTGCTCCTGGCTTGGGAGACCATATGGGACACCGGGGGATCGAACCGAGGTCCGTCCAAGGCTAGCGCAGGCAAGGCAGGCACCTTACCTTTAGCGCCACCGCCCGGCCCGATTTTGGTTTTTTTTTTTCTGATTTATTTTAGTTTGGTCAAGGACCATTGCTGGCTCTGGGAGGGGAGAGTCACTCCTGGATGCGCTTGGGTGACCAAGTGATGAGGGAGATCGATTTCCCACTTGCAAAGCATGTGCTCAATTGGTTGGTTGTTCTCTCTGGCGACTTATTGTTTTAACCACCTTTCAGTTTATTAAACATGTTCAGCTGCTTAACACACACTGAGCATTGTATTCTGATGTCTGTATATTCTGTAGAGGTTTTATTTTGCAAACACAAATGATCCATTTTTTTGCTTTTGTTTTGGGGCCATACCTTGCGATACTCAGAGGTTACCTCTAGCTCTGCACTCAGGAATTACGCCTGGCGGATTTGGGAGACCATATGTGATGCTGGGGGATAGAACTCAGATCAGTTGCATGCAAAGTAAACACCTTACCCGCTGTATTATCACTTTGGACCTCATCAATTATCAATTTAAAAATATATATACAGGGGCCGGCACGGTGGCGCTAGAGGTAAGGTGCCTGCCTTGCCTGCGCTAGCCTAGGATGGACCACGGTTGGATCCCCGGCATCCCATATGGTCCCCCAAGCCAGGAGCGACTTCTGAGCACATAGCCAGGAGTAACCCCTGAGTGTCACCGGGTGTGGCCCAAACCCCCCCCCAAATATATACACATAGACACACACACAAATTTCTTTCTTTCTTTCTTTCTTTTTTTGCTTTTTGGGCCACACCCAGTGACGTACTCCTGGCTATGCGCTCAGAAATCGCTCCTGGAGGGGTCGGAGAGGTAGCTCAGCGGTAGGGCAAGCCGCAGGGCAAGCAGCTGACCCAGGACCAACAGTGGTTCGAATCCCGTATAGTCACCCGTGCCTTCCAGGAGTAACCCCTGAGTGCTGCTGGGTGTGACCCAAAAACAAACAAACAAAAAAAATCGCTCCTGGCAGGGAGGACCATATGGGATGCCAGGGGATCGAACCGCGGTCCGTCCTAGGTTAGCTGTGTGCAAGGCAAACGTCCTACTGTTTGCACCACCGCTCCAGCCCTATTATTTTAATTTTTTTTCTTTTTTTTTTTTGGTTTTTGGGTCACACCCGGCGGTGCTCAGGGGTTACTCCTGGCTCTCTGCTCAGAAATAGCTCCTGGCAGGCACGGGGGACCATATGGGACACCGGGATTGGAACCAACCACCTTTGGTCCTGGATCGGCTGCTTGCAAGGCAAACGCCGCTGTGCTATCTCTCCGGGCCCTATTATTTTAATTTTTATTTCAATGTCTATATCCAATAATTTCATTATCTAAAGTTCTTGGAAATCAGGGGCCAGAGTGACAGTACAGGAGTTACGGTGCTTACCCTGCATGGGGCCAACTCCATTCTATCCCTGCACTTATGGTCCCCTGAGCATCGCTAGTAGTGAGCCCCAAGCACAGAGCCTGGATAAGCCCAGAGCACAGCTAGGTACAGCCCAAAATAATAAAAAAATGTCTTTAACATATATAAGTTTAAAATGTATCCGTCTGACCCCTAGCCAGAAGCTTTCAGCTCTTATATAAAAATGTCATGAATTACTAGGTTTATATTTGACATAGAATTAAGTGTATGTAGGTATGTGTATATATAGACACACACACATGCTTATATCCATGTCTAAATCTTCAGGTCTCTAAAAAGACATAAGGAAACCAATGCCTAATGATGTCTATTTACTTTGAAATAACTAGTATTCCATAAAGAAACAATTAATGGGGGCCGGCGAGGTGGCGCTAGAGGTAAGGTGTCTGCCTTGCAAGCGCTAGCCAAGGAACGGACCACGGTTCGATCCCCCGGCGTCCCATATGGTCCCCCCAAGCCAGGGGCAATTTCTGAGCGCATAGCCAGGAGTAACCCCTGAGCATCACCGGGTGTGGCCCAAAAACCAAAAATAAAAAAAAAAAAAAAAAAAAAAAAAAAAAAAAAAAAGAAACAATTAATGAAAGGCGGGGAAAAACTGAGGATACTGGTGGTAGGAGACATACACTGGGAAAGGTGGTAAAAAGATGAGTGTATGACTAAAACTCAATCATCAACAACTAGGTAATTATCTTGCGGTAGTACAATTAAAATTTTATTAATTAAAAAGTTATCTTCCAAAAAAAATCAACGAGGAGGCAGGGATATATTACTCAGCAACAAAAAATAAATATTTAAGTATAAATACATATAAACTTATAATATATATATATATATAGGTTGGAGAAAGAGAACAAGGGTTAAGTACATGTATTGCAAGCAGCTAATCACAGTTCAATCCCAAAGTTACGCATCACCAGACATGCTGAGTACAACCATTACAACCCATAATCCCCAGTACCACAGAGCTGGAGAAGCGCTGTATCCTTGCACCCCGCATTCAACCATCAGCAGGGCTGGCGAAGGATTGCTGGCAAGAACCCTGGGGCTCCTGAGCAACGCTTGGGAAACACCCCACCGAAATGAAGATTATAGAAGTCAGGGAGACAGCACAAAGGACCGAATGACACCCTTTACGACAGAGCCAACTTCCAGCCGCAGAGCGCCATCTGGTTGGCCCTGACAGTTGTCATGGCACTGAGATGTAGCATTCCGTATTTAAGCATTGAGCTGTCCAGAATTCTTTTACTTGAAAGCATATGTTCATCGACTTAATTCTAAGGCTTTTTCCTAATTTGCCAGCCTCTAATAATATGCTTTTCTTTTTGGGGGGAGGGCACACCCATTTGATGCTCAGGAGTTACTCCTGGCTCTGCACTCAGAAATTGCTCCTGGCTTGGGGGACCATAAGGGATGCCAGTGGATCGAACTGCGGTTCGTCCTAGGCTAGCGCTAGCAAGACAGACACCTTACCTCCAGTGCCACCGCTCTGGCCCCCTAATATGCTTTTCTGTTTATTATCATGATCCTTACTTTGAGATACTCTACAATGTAATCTATCATTTTCCCTAGAAAGATCAAAATTTCCCCATAGACTAAATACTTAGAAAAAAATACTACAGCTTCTTATGCATTCTGGAATCTTCAGTTTGAGAACATTAGTAGACATTAATAGATGCTCACAGATGTGAGCAGTACAGAACAGCATCAAACTGAGATGACACGAGGAAGATCTGACTTTGGAAAATGGTTTGCTTAGACTAACCCACATTATGACTATAGCAATAAAGTTTGCAATGCTTTATTCATTTTTATGAGTGTAAGGGTCACACATGGCGGCGCTCAGGGGTGACTCCTTGTTCTGAACCAGGAAGTCATTCCTGGCAAGCTTGGGGGACCACCTGGGATGCTGGGGATCTGTCTGTCTGATCTGGGTCTGTCCCAGGTTGGCCGCATGCAAGGCAAACGCCCTACCACTGTGCTATCACTCCAGCCCCTATGAGTGTAAAACTTTATTTTATTTAATTTTTGGTTTTTGGGCCATACCCAATCCAGTGATGCTTAGGGGTTAGTTACTCCTGGCTATGTGCTCAGAATCACTCCTGGCTTGAGGGACCATATGGGATGCCGGGATCAAACTGAGGTCCATCCTAGATCAGCTGCGTGAAAGGCAAATGACTACCACTGCGCTATTGCTCCGGCCCTGTGTGTAAAAGTTTTGAGTAGTTTTTTTGTTTTGTTTTCTTTTTTTTGGGGGGGGGAGGGGCTTGGGCTACACCCGGTGACACTCAGGGGTTACTCCTGGCTATGCACTCAGGAATCGTTTCTGTCTTGGGCACCATATGATCAACAGGGGATCAAACTATGGTCTGTCCTAGGTTGATGCACGCAAGGCAGACACCCTACCACTTGCATCACATCACCACTCCAGCCCCTTTTGAACAGTTCTGATGTAACTTGATTTCAGAGATTTTAAAATAAACTTGTGGAGGGGGGAATAAACCTACAAAAATTTCCAGATCAACATACAAATACACATTAAGAGGAATTATTAAAATAACCCAGCTCAGGGGCCAGAGCGATAGCAGAGCAGTAGGGCATATGCCTTGCACGTGGCAACTCGGGATGGATCCGGGTAAGAAAAAGTTTCTGATAATTGCTGGGTATGGCCCTAAACAAGGAAAAACAGCTAAGAAATAGTAAGTCTAATTTAGAAAAGTTAAAATATTTCCAACTAATGATAACTTTTAGGGTTTTTGGTCCATAGTAAACAATCTTACCTCTTTCCTTTATTATATTAGAAACTTCAAAATGGGGTTGGAGCAATAGCACAGCGGTAAGGCATATGCCTTGCACGCAGCCAACACAGGACAGACCCCGGTTTGAATCCTGGCATCCCATATAGTCCCCTGAGCCTGCCAGGAGCGACTTCTGAGTGCAGAGCCAGGAGTAACTCCTGAGTGCCACCAGGTGTGACCCAAAAACAAACAAACAAAAAAAGAAACTTCAAAATAAAATTTAAGCCGGAGTAAGGCCAGAGCAGTAGCACAGCAGGCAGGGCATTTGCCTTGCATGTGGCCGACCTGGGTTCAATCTCTGGCATCCCATATGGTCTCCAAGCCTGCCAAGAGTAATTTCTGAGCGCAGAGCCAGGAGTAACCTTGAGCACTACCAGGTGTGGCCCAAAAACATATTTAAGCCAGAGCAAGTCTAAATTCAATTTAGTGTATTAGCGCTGCTAGGAGGCTTTGGCTATTTTAAGCAATACCTTTACTTTAAATAAACTTTTCGTCACTATGTGCCTTAAATATTTCTGTGAAATGACTGTAATTCACTTTGACCACAACAAAAATGAAAAAATAAACTTTTCAACCATAACTAAAAACTACAAAAGAAATCCACAATATACTTAATCATACATCGCTACATAATACATAGCTCTCTAATCTAAATTCTGATAAAAAAAAAATTAAATCTGGTGCTCTCACCTCATTTTTCCTTTTGAGGTAATATCCACTCGGACAGGATCAAACTTATATGCTGGAGAAATGACTTCTACTACGTAAGATCCAGACGGTATATCATGAACCACAAAACTCCCATCTGTCCTGGAAAAATGAAAACAGTCAGTCTCCTGTTCACAGCTTATTCTAGTGTTTTAAATTGTATGAACTCAGGATTTAAGCCCCACCCCAACCTGACCCTAGCAGAAAAACACAGACGTCCTCAAAACCAGCAGAGCTGGGGCCGACGAGGTGGCGCTAGAGGTAAGACGCCAGGTCAATCAAACCCAGGTCCATCATGGGTCAGCTGTGTGCTGACCACTGTGCTATCTCTCCGGCACCAGGAGTCTAGTTTCTTACACTACAGAAATGTCTTCATGGAAAGTCTCAATATACAGTATTGCTACAAAATTAGGGTTTGAATTTTGCCAAAGTCTAAACAATTGGCAGGCTTAGGTCACACTGTGTGGTGGGTGGGGGGCTATTCTTGGCTTTGTTCTGAGGAGTGACCTTGGACAGTGCTCAGGACTATATGAGGTTCTG
The DNA here is from genome assembly GCF_024139225.1 of Suncus etruscus. NCBI lineage: Eukaryota > Metazoa > Chordata > Mammalia > Eulipotyphla > Soricidae > Suncus > Suncus etruscus. The sequence goes on from NC_064863.1 coordinate 5,913,399, forward strand.
GAGGTTAAATCCAGGGTCCTGGCCATTGCAGCTGCAGCCACAAGAAGTGGCTTACTTCACCTAACACTTTCTTTTTCTAGTGAAGCTTTTTTTTTTTTTTTGGCGCGGGGGAGGGGGGCGGGGGCCACAGTCAGCAGTTCAGGGACCACACTTGGCAGTGCTTGGGAAACTATCTGGGATGGCAGAGATTCAATCAGGGACGACCATGTGCAAGGCACATACCTTACCCACTACACTATCTCTTTGGCCCAAGCAAATATTTTTTTGTTTGTTTGTTTTTGTGTCACACCCATAGCACTCAGGGTTTACTCCTGGCTCCATCCACGCTCAGAAATCACTCCTGGCAGGCTTGTGGGACTATATGGGATGCCTGGATTTGAACCACCGACCTTCTGCATGGAAGGCAAACGCCTTATCTCCATGCTATCTCTCTGGCCCCACCAAGCAAATATTTTCATTGAAAGAAATTTAGAGAAATTTGAGGGAAGAGAGAGAGAAACAAGTGTTCAAGAGAGAGCACAGGCTTCTCTAGAGGGGAAAAGCCTTGCCTAACAATTTCTTAATTTAAAATGGCTTTTCAAAAAATCATTAAAATTTGTTTTGTTTTATGGGCCACACTTGCTGGTGCTCAGAAATCACTCTAGGCAAGCTTGGGGAACCATCTAGGATGCCAGAGATCAAACCTGGGTCAGTTGCCCTGCCCATGTGATATCAGTCTGGCCCCATAATTTACATTTTTCATCTTGCTTTGGTCACTTTTCTAATATAAGATAATAAAGTATTGTCTTTTTTTGGGGGGGTCCACATTCGGTGACACTCAGGGGTTCCTCCTGCCTATGCGCTCAAAAATCGGTCCTTGGCTTAGGGGAACATATGGGACGCCGGGGATCAAATAGTCTGTCCTAGGTTAGCGCATACAAGGCAAAAAGCTCGAGCCAGTTTTGTTTTGTTTTGTTTTTAACAGGTAGTTCCCATCTGCTTAGGTCACATTTTAACCAGATCTAAGTTTAAAATGTTCACATTGTAAAACAAAAACAAAAAAAAAAAAATAGAAAAGGGGCCGGAGAGATAACATGGAGGGTAAGGTGTTTGCCTTTCATGCAGAAGGTCATCGGTTCGAATCCCGGCGTCCCATATGGTCCCCTGAGCCTGCCAGGAGCGATTTCTGAGCATGAAGCCAGGAGTAACCCCTGAGCGCTGCCAGGTGTGACCCAAAAAACAAAAAACAAAAACAAAACAAAAAAAAAAATGTTCACATTGTTAAAAACCACTTATATTTTGCTTAGTGAATTCTAAACTTAGAAATCCAAGAGGGGCCGGCGTGGTGGCGCTAGAGGTAAGGTGTCTGCCTTGCCAGCGCTAGCCTAGGATGGACCGAGGTCCGATCCCCCTGGCGTCCCATATGGTCCCCCCAAGCCAGGGGCAATTTCTGAGCACATAGCCAAGAGTAACCCTTGAGTGTTACCGGGTGTGGCCCAAAAACCAAAAGAAAAGAAATCCATCCAAGCAAGAACTGATTTTTTTTTTTAGGATACCACTTTTTATTTAGTATTATTTTGGGCCATACCTGGTAGTGCTCAGGGTTACTCTTGGCTCTGCACTCAGGAATCACTCCTGGTATGTTCAGGGGACCATAAGGGTTGGCAAAGATGAAATCTGGCTCAGCTGTGTGCAAGGCAAATGACCGATATGCTGTGCTATTGCTAAAGCCCCTACAGCTGGTAATTTTGGGCCAGAGAGAGAACAGAACAGCTAGGGCACTTGCCTTGCATGTGGTCAACCTACATTTAATCCCTAGTTCCCCAGATGGCTCCTGAGTCCCTACAGCAATGATCCCAGAGCACTGTTGGATGGGGCCTAAAAGCAAAACAAAAAGCTGATCATGTCACATTAACAGATCAAAATAATAGTCCTTATCATTATTGAGCCCTCTCACAGTTATGGAATAATTGATCCTAAGACATTTACAGTAGTCATTGAAAGATAATTGCTCTTTGCTGCTTCAAAAATCAAGCTATCCTAAAACAGATTTGAAATTTAAAAAAATGTTATTTCTTTTTTTCAGGCCACACCATTTGATGCTCAGGGGTTACTCCTGGCTAAAGCGCTCAGAAACTGCCCCTGGCTTGGGGGGACCATATGGGATGCTGGGGGATCGACCCGTGGTCTTTCCTTGGCTAGTGCTTGCAAGGCAGACACCTTACCTCTAGCGCCACCTCGCCGCCCCCCCCCCAAAAAAAATGTTATTTCTAAGGTGGAAGCCTCCAAATGCAGATCGACACTCCACCCTTCTGATCCCAGACTAAACGGAGGGAAGAAAATTAGTCTGTTTAGTATTTTACCTTATTCAGTACATTTCCCTCCTGGCTCTCCCCCTGGCTGTGTAAAGGGACAGTGCTCCTCTAAGGCAGTCCCTTCTTCCATTCTAGGTTCCAAAATCTTTATTATAACAATCCTTTTTTTTTTTGGGAGGGGGCAGACCTGGCAGCACTCAGGGGTTACTCCTGGCTCTGAGCTAAAATGTTACTCTTGGCTTGGGAACCATATGGGATGCCAGAAATTGAACCCGGGTCTCTCCCGGGTCAACTGTGTGCAAGGCAACTGCCCTACTGCTGTGCTACCACTCCAGCTCTAACAATCTTATTTAATTACAACAGTATGTTATAAGTCTTTAGTTTTATTATAACTGAATATTTAAGCTTGAAGGTACAAACCGTAATCCTATACCATGACTATATTGTTTAATTTTTCATTAACTTATCTAGAATATCTTCTGCATTTAAAAAAATTTGGGTTGGGCCACACTTGGCAGTGCTCAGGGCATATTCTTGGCTCTGTCCACAGGGCAGCAGACTTGGGGGACCATATGTGGTTCCTAGGTTGGCTGTGGTCAAACCTGGGTTGGTTGTGTACAGGAAAGCACCTACCTCTCTAGCCCCCCTCTTTTTTTTTTTTTTTTTTTTTTTTGGTTTTTGGGCCACACCTGGCGGTGCTCAGGGGTTACTCCTGGTTGTCTGCTCAGAAATAGCTCCTGGCAGGCACGGGGGACCATATGGGTCACCGGGATTCGAACCAACCACCTTTGGTCCTGGATCAGCTGCTTGCAAGGCAAACACTGCTGTGCTATCTCTCTGTCCCCCCCCTTTTCTTTTTAATAGAAGACACTCCTGGTGATGCTCAGCCTGGTACTCAGTCCAGGGGTTTGGGGAGAGGGGTGGTCTGGGCAAGGGGATACTTGCAGTGTCAGTGATTAAACCATAGCAACATAAATGTTGGACTTGTGTTCTACCACTTGAGCCAGATCCCTGGCCCTTTCTGATACTTGATGACACACTGCCAGATATATTTTAAAACATTTGTCCAGGATCACAAAATGAGTGTGTATGTATGTATAAATACATACATACACACACACATACATACACATACATATGTCATATAATGACTAGGCAGTGCTCTCTGGCCCCAAGATAACAAATTCTATAATAATTTCTGGGTGGTTTGTGGGCCACACAGCAGTGCTCAGGCATTAATCCAGATTGTGTTCTGGGGTTACCCTTGAAGGTGTTTCGGGTATTATGCCAGGGACTAAACCAGAATTGGTCATGGGAAGGCAAGCACCTTAAAGCCTACATACTATGCCTGGTTCTACATTAATAATTAAATTGGCTTTGCCAGAGAGACAGAAGCAGGTAGGGTGCTTGCCCTGCAGAGTGCTAACCCAGTGATTCCTGAGTACAGGCCAGGAATAAGCCCTGAGTATATTCGGCATAGTCCATAAACAAAACAAAATAAAATAAAAATAATAATAGTAAAGGTTTTAAGGTACCTGCCTTGCACATAGTAGGCTTCTGCTAGATCTAGGCTTTAGTGACACCATGACCACCACTGAAAGACCATCTTCAGACCAGATTTTAATTATGACACTCACGATGAACATTTACTAATTTAAGTTGAAATTCTCATTTTAGGGCCAAGGAGATAATAAGACAGGTAAGTCACTTGCTGAGGCTGTAGTAGACCAGGGTTCTATTCTCAGGGCTCCATATGTTTCCGTAAGCTCTACCAGGAGTGATCTCTGGGTGCAGAGCCAGGAATAATCCCTGAGCATAGCTGGTTATGGTCCCCAAGCAAGCAAACAATTTTTTTTTTATTTTAAAGGCAATTGGAAGATGTGGATCTGTACAAATCAGATTTATAATTAAATATCCACATTTAAATTGTCTTTTTCAGTTACCACTTGCTGAAGTACTAATCTACCAACCACCCCTATTGTTTTCGGCTTACAATTTCAATTTCAAGACAGCGATTCACTTTGTATAACCCACTGTGTATTTAGGTTTAAAACCTCCTACCTGTTCCTAAATGTCTTTAAAAAGCAAGGTGCTGCAGAATTAAGAGTGCTAATTAATTCATATCTCAACATAGTCTGGCATTCCCTGTCTACTAACAGCTCGAACAGACAACAAGAAGTAGCCAAAAAGGGAGGAACTCTCGTTTTATATAAACGCCAGGTGCAAATCCCTGGATGAACTTAAGTGAAAAAGAACAATCCCACCTCCAGCTTAAAAAAGCAAAAAAAGAAAAAGAAAAGTGCTTTGATTAGGGACTTGAGGGCCCATTAATTTCAGAGGCAGCGACATTAGCCTCCCGCTTGTCATCACCAGCAGCCCCGGGAGGGTTTGGAGAATTCCCACTTGCTTTGCCTCTTTCTGCACATCACCAAGCGACCCAAAGATAGATCGGAATGCTCAAGCGGCCGGATTCCAGGGCGACGAGAAAAGCAAAGGAAAGCATTCAGTGAGCGTGAAATAGGGGTTCACTTCTCCCTGGAAAGGGGGGGGCCCAAGGGCAGCTCTTTTTCCTTTTGCCCCTGGTGGTTGGCTAAAGCAGCATGGAAGAGGGGGGGTCGGAGAGATGGTAAATCCAGCTGCTAAGACTAACACTTGGGTCTTGCTTGCCATAGGTAAGATGCACGAGCTGTGTGGGTTCCATCTTTTGGGGGGGGGGGTACCTAATGTAGGGGCACCCAGCTGAGTGACCCCTGGAGCTTAGTTAGAGCCAGAAGGCAAGGCCTGAGCAGCACCGGGTGTGGCCTGAGACCTAAATAAATAAATGAGTAGACAAACAAATAAATAAGACAGAAGAAAATCGACCCCCCCAAGGTCGTTTGGGAGCACTGTCACCCCCATTTGGGGGAGCACCCAGGGGCCACCTCCCTTAGCCCCAGTCCCTGAGACTTAACTAAATAAATGGATATGTCGATAAGTCAATAAATGGGATGGAAGAAAACCAACCCCCAAGACACCATCCATTCGTTGGGAGCACTGTCACCCCAGTTGGGGCGCACCAGGGGCCACCTGCCCCAGCCCCTGAGACCTAAGTAAACAAAGGATCAGATTGATCAATGAGTAAGTAAACAAACAAACAAGGAGACAGAAGAAGGCCGACCCCAAGGTCGTTGGGGAGCAGCGTCCCCCCTCAGCCCCACAGACGCCACTCAATCCAGTCATCACTGGGGCCGAAGGAAGCAGACCCCAAAGCACCATCCGTGCGTCTGGAGCCCCGCCACCCGAAAGTTTCGGGGAGCCCGCACCCGGCTCACTTGAGGAAGCCGACGTGCTCCTCGCCGTCCACCAGCACGCGCGCCCCCGACACCCAGTCCTGGGGCTTCACGCCGGGCACCACGGCGCGGCCCTCGATCTTGAAGCGGTCGCCGCCGCCGCCCGCCGCCTCGGGCGCGGCCCCGGGCCCCTCGGACGGGTGCGCGGCCCCGGGGAGCAGCGGCAGCAGCAGCGGCAGCAGCACGGCCAGGGAGCCCCACTGCGCGCCCGCCATGACAGCTGCTCTCCGCGGGCGGGCGGGCGGGTGAGCGGAAGTCCCGCCCCTTCCTGTCCCGAGAGTCGCAGAGAGTGCCGTCATCACTGCGCGCCGGGCCTGGCCAATCCGCTCGCGAGCGGGCGGGGACAGAGGCGGAAGTGAGTTCGTAGCCGCGCTCGCGATTGGCAGGGAGTCGTGTCCGTCAAAGGGAAAGGCTGGAGGCCCGCCCCCTAGCGGGTTGTTGCTGTCTCAGTCCCGGAAGTCTTGGGCCTCTAGGTAGGCCAGGATGCTGAGATGCTGAGATGCTGAGATGCTGGTGAGGGGCAGGGAGTCAAAGAAGTAAATGGGTGAAACCACCCAGAGGGGCCCCCGAATGAGGTGCAAAGGCCCCCTCAGGCGTGTTGGAAGACTCTGCGTGGAGAAGGGGTCCTAAAAGCACGACACCTCTTCTTTTTGTCTTTTTTCTTTGGTCATGACATGGGTTTTCTTCAACAATGAACATTTTTGATACAGTTGTTTTAATTGATACTTCATAAATATTATGATTAACCAAATAAGAAATCCAGATGAAGATGTGATGAAGAACCTTGGATTCCAGTTGAGGGAGACAGCTAGTTCACACCAATTCTAATAAAGAATAAAGAGTGTGGTGTGTACAGGTTAAAAAATAAGGATTATGATGAAATGATACTTAAATAAGATTGACTCGTAGAATAGAAATATGGGAATTTTCTTGGGCTTCCACGTTGCCCTCTCTGCTGCAGATCACTGAAGATCACTAAGAGCAGTACAGGCTTTGACCTGTCACTTTAGGGTTTGACTCCTGCAGAGTGACAATAATGGGGGCTCTGGGTGGGGTAGGAGGTGATGAGATAAAAGAGCCCAGAACATTCAGAGATGATGGAGGAGGAGGGTCTCAGCATCCTGGCCCATGTGGCCACACCCTGTTTCTGTTCCCCACATCTACAGCTGCTACTTACAGCCATGGTGTCTTTTCTGTAGATGTTATTTCTCCCTTCACATCTAGTCTCTGAAAGAAAGAAGCAGGGTTTGGAAAAGATGATCGTTCATAAGACCACCAAGAGCCATTAAAGATAACCAAACTAGGACATAAAATTTTATTTTCCAAAATGAAGACTTCTAAAACAAGCTTAAATCAAAACTGCTTCATTCGAAAGTTGGCAGGTTTTCCTTCACCTAACTTTGGTTTTCATGGTGACTGATGCCTTGTGTTCGGTTAGCTTCAGCATTAAAATCCCAGATAGGAGCTAGGGGCCACAGTGATAGCGCAGCGGTAGGGCATTTGCCTTGGCACGCAGCTGACCCAGGATGGACCTGGATTCAATATCAGGCATCCGGTATGGTCCCCCGATCCAGGAGCAATTTCTGATCTTAGAGCCAGGAGTAACCCCTGAATGTTACAGGGTACAGCCCCAAAACAGAACAAAACAAACAAACAAAAAACCAATAGAAGTTGGGAAGTTGACTTCATGTGGGGCAAAAATGATATGAGGATCTGCAGCAAACAGTAACTGAACCCTACATCCCTAGTTCTGACTCTCTCTTCCTCTACATTTTTTGTCCCTCACACCAAAATAATCAATTATTTGAACCCTTCAAATGCTATGCTTATACCTCCAATTAACATTAGAGAAACCTATCTAATATCTTAAGACAGAAATTCTGGGGCCGGGCGGTGGCGCTAAAGGTAAGGTGCCTGCCTTGCCTGCGCTAGCCTTGGACAGACCGCGGTTCGATCCCCCGGTGTCCCATATGGTCCCCCAAGCCAGGAGCAACTTCTGAGCACATAGCCAGGAGTAACCCCTGAGTGTTACCGGGTGTGGCCCAAAAACCAAAAAAAAAAAAAAAAAAAAAAAGACAGAAATTCTGTTTTATCTCGTTCTTTTCAAGTAGGCAATCAGCTACATAGGTATTCAACTTTAAATTAGATTAAGTTTGGGGCCAGAGTAACAGTACAATGGTAAGGTGCCTGCCTTGTACACTAAGATGTCCAGAGTTCAATCCTCGGCATTCCATAAGGTCCCTTGAGCTCACCAGGAGAAATCCCTGAGCACCTCTAGGTGTGGCACAAACCTATCCCTGCCACTTACAAAGTAAATGATTATTCATTTTAACCTATAGACTAATGCCTTAGAAAATAAACAGGTCAGGAGCAATAAATGTCTCAGCTTCTTTGAAGAAAAAAAAAAGTTCTTGGACAAGTTTGCAGCATGAGAGCAATAAATGTTTCAGCTTTTTTGCAGAAAAAAAGAAAAGAAACAGGTCAGAGAAATAGTACAGCAAGTAGAGTTCTTGCCTTGCACACAGCCTATGAGTTCAATCCTTGGTGTCTCATATAGCCCCCAAACACAACCAGAAGTGACTCCTGACTGTCTTAGAGCCAGGAGTAGCCCACTGAGCATCTCCAGGTGTGACTCCCCTGAACAAAACCAGATTTTAAATACAATAAAAGTTAAAGTATTTTACAAAAATTTTGTTTGCCCAGCTTTACACATTCTTTTGTTTTTTTCGTTTTTGGGCCACACCCGGCGGTGCTCAGGGGTTACTCCTGGCTGTCTGCTCAGAAACAGCTCCTGGTAGGCACGGGGGACCATATGGGACACCGGGATTCGAACCAACCACCTTTGGTCCTGGATCAGCTGCTTGCAAGGCAAACGCCGCTGTGCTATCTCTCCGGGCCCTACTTTACACATTTTCTTTTTTTATTATTTATTTATTTATTTATTTAATTATTTATTTTTGATTATAGTGGCTTACATATTGTTGACAATGATATTCTAGGTACATATTTACATAAAATCAGGGGGGATTCCCATCACCAAATTGTCCTCCCTACACCTCCGTTTTTGTCCTACCACCCATATCCTCTTCCCTCACCCCCAGGGTAGCTAGGATGTGTGGTCTCCTCTGTATCTAGCCTACTGCATAGTAGTCTTGCACCTATTTGGTCCTGGTGTCTCCCTTGTTTCCCCCTCTAATTGGGGGGGCAGGACTAGCTAGTTCAAGTTACGTGGTTTTGTTTAAAGGAGAGAAAAGTAATAAACTGGGGTAAAAGTCTAATACGCCGAAAATAAGTGGAATTCTTCCAGACTTTACACATTTTCTATCCTTCTCTCTGCCTTATGCTTTAGAAGACTGGATTTTGAAGGATTGCAAAAACTGGCTCACTGTCCGTTGGGTGCTTCCAATTGGGTTCGGCCACTGGGAAGTAATCTGTTTTGAGTTCCCTTACCACCTCCATACTTCAGAAAAGCATAATGAAGAGATAACTTATTATCTCCCCTTTCAACTCTTCCATTTATTTATTCACTTTTGCTTTTTTGGGGGGCCACATCCATCGCTGTTCTAGGCCTATTGCCAAGTCAGTAGTGGGGAACACTAAACAATTTGAGAATCAAACCCTGAACTCTTGAATGCAAAGCATGACCTTGAGCCTCTTGAAGCTCTCTCCTTGACCCCACGACTAATTTGGGTGTTTTGTTTTTTTTTTTTGGTTTGGTTGGTTGGTTTTGGTTTCTGGTGATCACCTGGTGGTGCTCAGGGACCATATGGGATGCTGGGACTTAAACCCAGGTCCGTCCCAGGTTGGGGCTGTACAAGGCAAATGCCCTACTAATGCTACTGCTCCAGCCCCCCACCACTAATTTTTCTGATAAAAACACCACTTCCAGAACTGACCTATTTATTTTTATCATTGAAAAAAGTGTTAAAGCGAGAATTGATTATCCAGACCTTTATTTCCCAGATCTTTGCTTTTCTCTCTTGCAGTCTGGCGCTTGGTTTCACGTATGGCCACAAGGGGGTGAACAAGGATTAAGACAACCAACACTTAAAATCCAGACTGCAGGAATTTTCATAAGTCAATAGGTTAATTCTGAGTTTTAAAGTAATATTTATTGTCTTTTGTTTATTTGTTTGTTTTTGTTTTGGGGCCACACCTGGTGGTGCTCAGGGATTATAACAGGCCCGTTTTTAAGTTTGGCTTTTTGAGCCATATTCTGCAGCACTAGGGTTACTTCTGACTGTGCTCAGAAATTACTCCGCAAGGCTTGGGGGAACATATGGGATGATGGGGATCAAACCCAGGCTGGCCATATCTAAGGCAAACCTCTTCCCCACTGTGGTATCATTTTGTTTCCTGTTATGTCCTTTTTTTTTTCTTTTTACACTCTGGCCCCCATGTTCTGTCCTTTTTCTTTTTTCTTTTTTTAAATTTTTAAACATTTTTATTTCTTTTTTTAAATTAATATCTTTTTTTTTTTTTTGGTTTTTGGGCCACACCCGGTAACGCTCAGGGGTTACTCCTGGCTATGTGCTCAGAAGTTGCTCCTGGCTTGGGGGACCATATGGGACACCGGGGGATCGAACCGCGGTCCGTCCAAGGCTAGCGCAGGCAAGGCAGGCACCTTACCTTTAGCGCCACCGCCCGGCCCAAATTAATATCTTTATTTAAAAACGTTGGGGTCCGGAGAGATAGCACAGAGGTGTTTGCCTTGCAAGCAGCTGATTCAGGACCAAAGGTGGTTGGTTCAAATCCCGGTGTCCCATATGGTCCCCATGCCTGCCAGGAGCTATTTCTGAGTAGACAGCCAGGAGTAACCCCTGAGCAACGCCAGGTGTGGCCCAAAAACCAAAAAAAAAAAAAGTTGATTCTGTCCTTTCTTAACACTACCAATGTACTTGAGTCCCCATTGGTTGAAATACATTTGCTTCTAGATAAGTAGGAGCAAAATTATTTTTAAGGAAAAGAAAGAAAAGAAGCAGGAGAGAGAAGTATAGTCACAAGCAAGTTTGTGAAAATTATTGTATCGTCCAAGAGTTCATTAAGTCATTATCAAAAGGTTTAGTAAACTCTTGTTACTGGCTAATCATTCTACTACTTCATTTGTTTATAAATATTATGTGATCTCAGCTACAAATTGGCATCTAAATCGGTGTATTCTTATGGGAATGATCGCATTAAAGAAGAATGAAGTTGAGCAGCCTCAACAGCCACATGGTCCAGGAATTCCAAGCACTGCTGCTCATACAGTGCCTTTTGTGGGGCATGTTTTCGACTGCCAGGACTGCCAGAAGTACAAGAAAGCAGGGTGGGGGGAGTGTGTCCACATTCACTCCAAAAAGTTCTAATGATATCAGCTCAAATATGGCAGTTTTAAGTTTTGGAAATATTGGTCATACCTGGAGTTTTGGTCAGATTGTGTCTCTGCAAAAAGTCATAGAGAAGTGGTGAAGCAGGGCCATAGGCAAAGTGGTGATTGTGGCTGATAGGTGCAGCAGGCGTGGTTTTGGCAGGGCAGGGACTTGGCCTACTCTTTCGTCCCAAGACTCAGTTGTCAACTGTGTGGCCGGTGTACCCATAATTTTTCATGGCTTGGTTTATATCTTTTTTTTTCTTTGGTTTTTGGTCTTTGGATCACACCCGGCAGCACCCAGGGGTTCCTCCTGGCTCTACGCTCAGAAATCGCCCCGGCAGGCTCAGGGGACCATATGAGATGCCAGGATTCGAACCATAGACCTTCTGCATGCAAAGCAAACACCTTAACTCCATGCTATCTCTCCGGCCCCCGTTTATATCTCTTTTGAGAATAGAGTGAGTCTATGAAACTGGCCAGGCAAGGTGAAGACATGGCAACTGTGTTTGCCCCTCTATTTTATTTATTTATTTATTTGTTTGTTTGGGGGTTGTTTGTTTTGTTCTTATTCTTTTGACAAGCACTCTACTCCTGTACTATTGCTCTGGCCTCTGTTTTTTGTTGTTGTTGTTTGGTTGGGTTTTGTTTTGTTTTGTTGGGGGGGGGAGTTTTGAGTCACACCCAGTGGTACTCTGCACTCAGAAATCGCTCCTGGCAGGCTCGGGGGACCATATGGGATGCCAGGATTTGAACCATCTTCTGTCCTGAATCAGCTGCATACAAGGCAAAAACAAAGAACAAAAACAAACAAACAAAAAAACGTCCTTCTGCTGTGCTATCTTCAGGCCCCTGGCTCCAGAATTTTATAGGAAGTCTGTATAGTGCCCAAGGTCCTGCATTTATACCTTATTTTACTTCTAACTTATGCTTCAGACTTTGAATGGGGGACCGGATAGATAGCACAGCGGTAAGGCGTTTGGCTTGCAAGCAGTCGATCCAGGATGGACAGTGGTTCGAAACCCAGCATTCCATATGGTCCCCTGTGCCTGCCAGGAGCGACTTCTGAGCACAGAGCCAGGAGTAACCCTGAGCACTGCCGCCAGGTGTGACCCAAAAACCAAAAACAACAACAACAACAAAAAAAAGACTTTGAATAGGTAGGTGGTAGGTGGTAGACAGGAGTGTTCATGAGGAGGTAGGGTTAGTCATCAGATTATGTTCCACTTTTCATGGGCAGACTATTAATTTCTCCAGCCCCCATGCTAAATTATAAGTTCTTTCTTTGATCTTACGATTATTTGGCAAGCAGCTCCACAGAAGTTCATGTAGAACTGGATGTCTTGTAAGTTAACAACCATCAAAATTTAGTGTCAGTAAATTGCATTAGCAGAGTATTAACTTTTCCCACAGGACTGAAATATCATAAATATCATTTTAGGGGACCGGAGAGATATCATGGAGGTAAGGCATTTGCCTTTCATGCAGAAGGTCGTTGGTTTGAATCCCGGCATCCCATATGGTTCCCTGAGCCTGCCAGAAGCGATTTCTGAGCACAGAGCCAGGAGTAATCCCTGAGTGCGGCCGGGTGTGACCCAAAAAAAAAAAGAAAAGAAAAAAAATATCATTTTAGGGAGCCTGATGCACTCTTGCCTTTATAGGTTTATTTAGAAGAAGAAGAAGAAGAAGAAGAAGAAGAAGAAGAAGAAGAAGAAGAAGAAGAAGAAGAAGAAAGAAGAAGAAGAAGAAGAAGAAGAAGGAAGAAGAAGGAAGAAGAAGAAGAAGAAAAAGAAGAAAAGAAGAAGAAGAAGAAGAAGAAGAAGAAGAAAAGAAGAAGAAGAAGAAGAAGAAGAAGAAGAAGAAGAAAGAAGAAGAAGAAGAAGAAGAAGAAGAAGAAGAAGAAGAAAGAAGAAGAAGAAGAAGAAGAAGAAGAAGAAGAAGAAGAAGAAGAAGAAGAAGAAGGAAGAAGAAGAAGGAAGAAGAAGAAGAAGAAGAAGAAAAAGAAGAAAAGAAGAAGAAGAAGAAGAAGAAGAAGAAGAAAAGAAGAAGAAGAAGAAGAAGAAGAAGAATAAGAAAAAAAGAAGAAGAAGAAGAAGAAGAAGAAGAAGAAGAAGAAGAAGAAGAAGAAGAAGAAGAAGAAGAAGAAGAAGAAGAAGAAGAAGAAGAAGAAGAAGAAGAAAGAAAAGTTTAGAACCGGAGAGATGGCACAGCAGTAGGACATTTGCCTTGCACAAAGTGGACCCAGGACAGACCCAGATTCAATCCCCGGCATCCCATATGGTCCCCTGAGCCTGCCAGGAACAATTTCTGAGTGCAGCACCAGGAATAACCTCTGAGCGCTGCCATGTGTGGTCCAAAAATCAATCAATCGATAAACTAAATAAAATAAATAAATAAATAAAAGCACCATGTGCCCCAGACTCTATGCTCACGGTGTTTAATGTATAAGTTGGTTTTGGTGAACTAGATGATAAATCACAATTCCATAAGAAAGAGTGGCAGCCTTTTAGCACTTGGGAAAAAAGAAGATCTAGGGTAGGACAAAATGTGCAAGAATTTAGGGCTTTTGAGTAGAAAACTGTATTCTCATTATGACCCTAGGAAAGGGATACGAAAGAAAGCATGCATTGTTCTCCTTTACAATAAATTATAGTTGATCTCCAGACATTCTTTTATGCTAATATGGAGTAGAATTTTCATTTGTGATTGGTAATTAAAGTAGATTTCACCATGACCACCTGTCACACCCATCCTAGTAGTAATGAACATTTATTTGGCTTATCTCTGAAACTTGGAATTTACCTCCTGAAGTATACCCACAAGAAGTAAGTTCTGCCACAAAAATACAACTATAACCTGACTTATCTTGGCTGTGGTTGCATATGACTCATTGGACTCAGAGCATCAAAGGAGGGCCAAGGAGAGTGCATGCATCACTTGTGTGAGGTCCTGGGTTCCATCCCTGGCACCAAAACCAAAACAAGAAGGTTAATATTGGTAGGAATTGGACAACTGGTCAGCAAGACATTTGATGTTTTTCTCTTGGACTCAGAGTTCCGGTCTGTGGCAAAGAATAGCAAAAGGAAAACATATCCCACACACAGCAATGTCAGAGCCAAAAGTTTTCAAGCAGTGAGGAGACAAATATTCTTTATCTCATGAGCTTCAAAGGAGCAAAGAATCGCTGCAACCTGTTGTGCAGTGTTTCTCATCTAAAAGAGGCGACCCCCGGGTTCTTAGAAGGCTTTGAACAACTCGGAGAAAGTGAATCGCTTAAGCTTTCAACATGGTTGCTATTTCTAGAAGAGCATGTAAGTGAGATTAATATCAACTAGAAACTCTCAAGATGTTGTGACTAGATGTAAGGTCACATTCCTTCTTCTGTCACTTGGGCCTCTAAGCACTCCATAACAAAGCTTTTGAGATAGGATCACTTGATATACTTATAAAAATACCAATATGAGACCTGTTGCTCAAAGAGGTGGACCACATGCCTGGCGTGTGCAAGTTCAACCCCTGCCCTCACCTGGCCCCACACTGCTAGTTTGAGCATTAGTGGGTGTGGCACCTATAAAAATCACCAGTGTGAATAATTAATGTAGCTTGTGTGCTATGAGTGTAAGTGTCTATACACAGAAAATAGACTAGGTAATATGGCCAGGGAACAAGCACAGTTTATCTCTAATGAGAAGGCTACGTGGAACTTCATTTTTGGCTAATTTGATTTTTTTGTTGTTGTTTTTTTGGAACATACCTGGTGACACTCAGGGGTTACTCCTGGCTATATGCTCAGAAATCACCCCTGGCTTGGGGACCATATGGGATGCCGGGGGATCAAACCTTGGTCTGTCCTAGGCTAGTGCGCACAAGGGCAAATGCCTTATATGCCCTGTGCCATCATTCTGGCCCCTTAATTTGATTTTTTTTATCAAAAAATTATAAGGAATTTAGAACTAGTGCCAGTCAGTGAATGAAATATCTAGAGAAATGCACTTTACCTTACCCACAGGGAAGAACTTACTAAATCAGACAGATTATACTGTTACCAGGAAGTGCTAATATATATTGAGACTAGGCCACTTGGTCGCTTGGTAGAAAAGTCATAAAAAGGAGAATTCAAGTAACACATGGCTGTATAATATGACTTTAATCCCGGGCTTTTGTGATTCTTTATTTGGAGTCGGAACAGTTGTTTTAAATTGCTTGGCATATTATTAATAGTGGTTACAGGAAATACAATCAGCATTTCTCGCATACCAAAGGAAAACCAACCAACACAAAAATCAAGGCTTTATCACTATTCAACAATCTTTAAAGAAAAATATGATGACCTCTCATTAGAATAGGTCATACTACAGATGCTGCCGACAGTTAAATTTAGATGGGCTGATGATATGGAAGTTAGGCATTTTAATTTACTCGTTCCCAAATACCCTGTGAGGCCATACGTAGTGTACACCCAAGAATTGTCTTTATCAACAACCCTCTCCAACAGGCCACAGACCCTCTGTGATTCTAAAACCCATGTGTCAGAATCACCTGTGAAGCTTATAAAACATCAGCTGCCTGGACCCTACGCTACACGGACTCTGACTCAGTGGGCCGCAAGGCTGTGTGCTGGGCATTTTTACAAAGCTTCTGATGTGACTCTGATGTGCCCCAAGTATGAGAGCTGTTGATTCATCTCAGGAGGATATATTTAAGATATACGAGTAATCTAGTAATGTTCCTTAGAAATTGGAGTATAATATAATAATGGAGCATTCTATTTTTAGACTCAAATGGGTGACCCAGCACCCCTCTCTCAGCAACTCGGACTATCAGGTGAAAGTAAGGACCCGAGGATACAATGCTGCGAGACCCTCTGGAGCTGGGGTTTCTAGGCCAACTTCAGTGGTACTAGAGAACTCCCAAGCTCATACAAGGTGGTGCTCAAGGGCGTTCAGGGCCACTAGGTTTCTGTGATCAAGTTTTTCCAGGTATTAAACATGCACATCAGAAACATGCAGGCCATGTATCTTAATGCCTGTCCTATCTTTTCAGTCCCTCTGAACAGATTTTAAGCAGAATGTTTCCTCTGTGGCTATTATTTGCAGGTTTCCAGAAGCAGAAAATATGTCCATTTTTTAAATTACTAATAGATGTCTCTCTAGTTCCAATTGAACTTTTTAAATAGCATGGGGGCTGAGAATATACCCACATGTTTCGGAGGTCACTCAGGATTTGAATCTTGAATCTTGACTCCGGCAGTTACTAATAGTGAGACCTTGGCTGAGTGGCTTCACCTTGATGAGCCTTAATTTTCTTGTGGGAAAGAAGCTAATTAGAATCCTTACCTCAGTGGCTTGTTATGTTCAACAAGAGAATGTATGGGAGGCGTCTCTAGGAAAATGACTAGAAATACTAGTCCTATTTTGGTGATGGATTATTACATAGTTTTATTGTGACCTTTTGTGATTAATGCAGGATTCAAAGTAGAATTAATTTTTTTGTTTGTTTGTTTTTGGGTCACACCCAGTGCACGCCTTAGGGGTTATTCCTGGCGTCTGTGCTGAGAAATTGCTCCTGGCAGGCTCGGGGGATTCATATGGGATTCCAGGGAACTAACTGAGGCCCATCCTTAGGTCAGCCGCATGCAAGGCAAACACCTTACCACTTCGCCACATCCAGCCCTCAAGTTTGTTTTTTAAGGAAAGGTTTGAGCTTAGACTAACACCTTGGGCGTGTGTGAACCCCCAGGCAGGGAAGGGAGCCACTTCTGGGGTCCCTACTGGCTCGCCCAGAAGCCCACCCTACAATGCTTTCATGTAAACTATTGAGATGAGCACGGGGATTGAATCTATTTGAAGCCAGAGAGGCAGAAGAACCTCCCTGTCCATGTCATGAGCACAGTAACTGACCAGGAATAGAACTTCCAGAGAGAAAGAAGGGGAAGGAGGTTCCTTTCAGCACCAAGGACTTGTGACAAGTGAAAATCAACCAAGTCTCTGTTTTCTTCTTGCATGCAGAAGCAAGTCTGCTCTTTCAAAGAAGCAAATAGAGGGAGGGGGCACTGTTCATAATAATGAGGCACATCCCTAATAACAGGTATGAAAGAAAAATGTAAAGTAATAATAAAATAGAATGATAGGAACTGAAGTGATAAGCACAGTGGGTAGAAGGTTTGCCTTGCATGCAGCCGACCCAGGTTCAATCCCCAGCATCCCATATAGTCCCCCAAGCCTGCTAGGAGCAATTTCTGAGCACAGAGCCAGTATTAACTCCTGAGCACAGGTGTGGTCCCCCAAAAAATAGAATCTTCAACAGGTGTAGCACAGCAGGTAGGACTTTTGCCTTGGATGTGGTTGACCCAGGTTCGATCCCCAGCATCCCATGTGGTACCCAAGTATTACCAGGAATGATTCCTGAGTGCAGTGCCAGGAGTAAACTTTGAAGCATTGCTGAGTGTGGCCAACTCCCATCTCACAAAAGAAAATAGCCAAAACCTTCCAATGGAGCAGTTCAGTTTCCCACCTCACACTAAGTCAGTTCTGATCTTTAGGTATATTTTTTGGTGTAGTGGGGAAGGTGTTGAGCCACATCAGTGATGCTCAGTTTTACTCTGGGTTTTATGATCAGGGGACCATATGTGGTGCCAAGAATCAAACCAGAATTGGCTGTACGCAAGGCAAACACCTGGCCCTATACTACCTCTCTGGCCCCTAACACTGATTTTCAAAAATCCCTAAACATTTTCTTTTGGGGGATCCACACCCAGTGGCACTCAAGGGTTAGTTCTGGTTCTATACTCAGAAATCCTTCCTGGCAGGCACTGGGGACCATATGGGATGCCAGGGATTGAACCCAGTCAGCTGTGTGCAAGGCAAAAGCCCTACACACTGTGCTATCACACTGACCCTTTAATCAATTTCTTTAGGAAAATTTTTCATGTTTTAAATAGTTTAGGGTGCAGGAATGGGAATGAGATATGAAGACCCTGCAGTTAACCGTGAAATCCCCCAAAGAGACATGAACCATGCTGACAAGAGTCGCTCAGCTTCCAATCGGCTTCTCTGGGAACTAGGCAGATATACGAGGGGCACCATCCTTCATGCCAGATTCACAGAAATCCTGATAGTTCCTAAATTTTCTGGCTTTGTAGTCATCAACAGCATTCATTTACCAAACAATGGGCCTGAAAGGGTATCGTGCTAGGTGCCTTGAGCAAGCTGCTGACATCAATTCTTCAGTGCAACAAAATACGCATTCTCACCATTAAGGATGCATGCACCAGGCAGTGACAGAGGGCTCGCAGACAGGACACACTCACTGACAATCTGGCAGGGTCCCATTACAGGGGTTGTGTTACTGAATAAATTTGCCCAAATAACAAAGCAAAACAGGTGCTACTTGGTAGCTACAGACCAGAAGGATGGAGAACTGATAAATTCTGGCACCTGCGTCTGAACTGGCTATTCCTCTTCAGTAAAGATAACATGTCGCCCTTTGTCCCTTCGTTTATTTATCCAACTAGTTGTTATTCAGCACTTCGATAGGATGCACCACTAATAAGTCAACGTGTTAGATGCAGTTGGGAGGATAATATTTATGTACCATGATGAAAGAAGTGCAGGGAACTCTGAGCACAGAGAAACACGTGGCATGAACAAAACCTTGAGGGAAGAATAAACAGACACAAAGTCCCAAGGATGGAGTTAGTTTAGGAAAAGCTAACACAGTTGAAGACAAAAGGCCCAGACGGAGAAAGCAGGGAAAATGAAATCTTGATTTTGGTTGCAAGGAGATTTTCTGGATCACACTTGCCAGAACTCAGGGGTTCCTCCTGACTGCTCTCAGGGATCACTCCTGGGTGCTGCTCAAGGGGCCCTCTAGGATCAAACTCAGGATCCCTGCATGCCAGGCAAGCACTTTAAGGGCTGGACATTTACTCAGTCCTGGAATCGCATTTTGAGAACTTTGAATGGAACTGAAATGTCAGGTTGTGTCAGGAAAGATCGCTTAGGGATGTGCTGTGTGCTGAGTCATACATGCAAATATGTTTGCGTGATGCCATGTCAAGGTGAGATGAGGCTGGAGAGGGAAGCAAACAGACAACTGAGGTGTCTGAAATCAGGGACTTGCATGTTCTTATTACAAGTTGGAGATTCCCTACGTGTCTTGGTTACAAGAGACCAGAAAGACTTAGTCATTGTCTCTCACCTTCTGCCTCAAAGGCTCCCAGCCAAGTATGTTTATAAAGTTGCAGCATCCAAGTCACAGCCTTTATATTTTAAGTTTAGAAACCATAATATTTTCTATTCCCCCAAATTTGTTTTTGGAGATTACTACTGGCTCTGCACTAAGGAATTATACTTCTAGTAGTGTGCCCTACATGCTGCACTCTTGTCTCTTCCAAGTTTTTTAAATTTATTTTTATTGTATTACTTTTAAGCCACACCCAACTATGCTCAGGGGTCACCCCCGGCTATGCACTCAGAAATCGTTCCTGGCTTGGGGACCGTATTCTTGTTTGTGGCTAATGGCAGGGGCACATCCAGCGTTGCACAGAGGCTCTTCTTCCTAGCTTTGTGCCCAGGAGTGACCCCTGGCAGTGACCTGTGGTCATTTGCGATGCAGGCAGCCACAGGCAAAGCAAAGGCCTTAACTACTCTTGTAATATTTCTCCAGCCTGTCTGCCTGTGGTATTTTTCTTTTTCTTTCTTTCTTTCTTTCTTTCTTTCTTTCTTTCTTTCTTTCTTTCTTTCTTTCTTTCTTTCTTTCTTTCTTTCTTTCTTTCTTTCTTTCTTTCTTTCTTCTTTCTTTCTTTCTTTCTTTCTTTCTTTCTTTCTTTCTTTCTTTCTCTCTCAATCTTTCTTTCTTTCTCTCTTTCTCTCTTTTCCTTCCTCCCTCCCTCCTTCCTTCCTTCCTTCCTTCCTTCCTTCCTTTCTTTCTTTCTTTCTTTCTTTCTTTCTTTCTTTCTTTCTTTCTTTCTTTCTTTCTTTCTTTCTTTCTCTCTCTCTCTCTCTCTCTCTCCCTCCCTCCCTCCCCTCCCTCCCCTCCCTCCCTCCCTCCCTCCCTCCCTCCCTCCTTCCTTCCTTCCTTCCTTCCTTCCTTCCTTCCTTCCTTCCTTCCTTCCTTCCTTCCTCTTTCTGTCCTTCCTTCCTTTCTTTTCTTTTTTTTTTTTTGGTTTTTGGGCCACACACAGTGACACTCAGAATTTACTTCTGGATGTGCACTCAGAAATTGTTTCTGGCTCGGAGGACCATATGGGATGCTGGGGATCGAACCCTGGGTCCATCACCCTAGGATGGTACTGTCCCTCCTGCCCCCTTAGACATCCTTTTTGAGAACTGCCTATTTATATCTTTTGCCCATACCTTAATTGGATTGTTACAGTCGTCCTTTGTATATTCTATCTTACCAGATGTTTTTATTTATTATTTACACATTTATTTCTCCTGTAAGTTTTCTTGAACTTATTATTTGTTTGCTTCTTTGGGCCAGGGGTGCTCAGGACTTTACTCTTGGCTTAGTGGTGTTGCACCAGCCCTTTGAACTATGTCCTCAGCCCATGTCTGTTTTTCTTTTTATCATGTTTTTTGAAACACAAGATTTACATTTCTTATTTTTTTTGGTTTTGGGGCCACATCTGGTGTTGCTCAGGACTTACTCCTGGCTCTGCACTCAGGGATCACTTCTGATATGCTCAGGTGTTAAATCAATAACTGTATTTTATATATTTTATCTCCTATGTGTGCCAGGAATTGAATCAAACCAAATTGGTTGCAAGCATGTACCCTACCTGCTGTACTATCCCTTCAACTCAAAGTATAAAATTATTTTTTTTTGTTTGTTTGTTTGGGCCACACCCGGTAACGCTCAGGGGTACTCCTGGCTATGTGCTCAGAAGTTGCTCCTGGCTTGGGGGACCATATGGGACGCCGGGGGATCGAACCGCGGTCCGTCCAAGGATAGCGCAGGCAAGGCAGGCACCTTACCTGTAGCGCCACCGCCCGGCCCCATAAAATTATTTTTTAAATTTATTTCTAAGCATTTCATTTTTGGGGTACTATTGTTAGTGTATTCCTTGTCTTAATTTAATTTTAATGGATCCAAAAAAATTTTTTTTGGATTTTGGATCACACCCAGCAGCGCTCAGGGGTTCCTCCTGGCTCTGCTCAGAAATCACTCCTGGCAGGCTCGGGGGACCATGTGGGATGCCAGGATTCGAACCACTGCTCTTCTGTATGCAAGGCAATTGCCCTGCATCCATGCTATCTCTCCAGTCCTCTGGGCTCTAATTTCCTTAGCCCACATCATAGTCCAACACTTTTCTGTCTATTCACTCTTTCTTAACTCGATCTGTTACAAAACAGCTTCCTTTAGACTCAAAAGGAACAAGTTTTGGGGCTGGAGTGGTGGCACAAACCGTAGGGAGTCTGCCTTGCACGTGCTGACCTAGGATGGACCTAGGGCTGATCCCCCAGCGTCCCATATGGTCCCCCAAGCCAGTTTCGATTTCTGAGCGCATAACCAGGAGTAACCCCTGAGTGTCACCGGGTGTGGCCCAAAAAGCAAAAAAAAAAAAAAAAGCAACTAGTTTTAATTTCCCAAAACATAAGCATCATTACACAGAATTAGAAGCTCCGCATTTACTTTTGGGACAAGTCAGGGAATGTATTTAGGCTAACTACGCCCCTACAAAGGGAGTTCTTTTTCTGCATATGGTTTTATCTTTGCTTTAGGAATGCAATATGTAATCATTGCATAACCACTGCATAATTCCAGTTTCATTAGGCAGGTTAAATTGTTAGTTCAGGGACAAGAAGGTAGATAATAAAGACTATGATTTTACATAATTTATACAAAGTAGTTCTTTTATCTAAAGAATGATGGCATCACTAACCTAGAAGATATACATATGGTTTTGCTTTTAGAATGTAATTTAAAATTATAATGATACTTTTTCTTTAAGAGCCAGAAGAGAGAGAAAGGGAGTGAGACTCTGAACTATCATCCACAGTAAACCATGTATGACTGTATGCAAAATTCTATATGTCAATTACATGTGTAAATAAGAGGTGCAAAAAGTTAGCCTAACTGAGAGAAGAGTGATAGCACAGTGAATAGGGTGCTTGCCTCGGATGTAGCCAACCCCAGGGTTGCACCATATGAACCCACCAGGAGTGATCTCTGGGTACAGAGTCAGGAGTAAGCCCTGAGCACTTCTGGGTGTAGCCGCCAAATCAAAAAAGAAAAAAAAAAAAAAAGACAAGTCAGAATATGCAGGGAATGTGCAAAGAACTAGGGCAAAATGTCCTTGAGAGTTGTAGCATAATTCTCTTGTCGTTTTCTCTAACAACAGTGTGGGTCATGAAGTAGTAGATAAGAATATTATCTGTCTAATTTATAAGCACACAAAAAGTCGTTCTGGTATACAAAACTACCTATTAAACTTAATACTGCAAAAACAAAACAAAACTCCAGGGCAAATAACTTTCTTCTAATTTACAGTTTGGCTATCTAGTAAAAAGTTATTGTGCACTAAGAAATAACTTGGGGCCGGCGAGGTGGCGCTAGAGGTAAGGCGTCTGCCTTGCAAGCGCTAGCCAAGGAAGGACCGCGGTTTGATCCCCCGGCGTCCCATATGGTCCCCCCCAAGCCAGGGGCAATTTCTGAGCATTTAGCCAGGAGTAACTCTGAGCATCAAATGGGTGTGGCCCGAAAAACCAATAAATAAATAAATAACTTTAGGAAACATAGTACAAAGTACGTAGTGGAAAGGTGAAGACTTCTCTTCCTAGTATGAAGCTTCAGCTGTGAACCTGGTTAAAATCCCAGTACACTCGAGAAATCACTCTTGGAGGGTCGGGTCTCAGAGGACCATATGTGGTGCCAAAGATTGAATCCAGTTCAGCTGTGTGCAAGGCAAGTGCCATATCCACTGTACTCACCATCACTCCAGTTCATCAGTTGCTATATCTCCCCTTTTATAAAAAGAAGCGAATGATTAAGAGATAAAAGTAGCAGCCACAAAGCTCACGCCACATGTGATATGACGGATTGGGATACACCAGCTGCTACAAGCAGCTCTTCGGAGCTGTTATTATTTTATAAATATCGTTTAATTAAAGTATTTGATTTCTGAGACATAATGCAGTGACTCAAATGTGCACGAGTCAACAGGTGAATTAATGTTCTAAAGAAAACCACTAAGTTTATGCCATTTAAAACTTACAACTGGGGCCCGGAGAGATAGCACAGCGGCGTTTGCCTTGCAAGCAGCCAATCCAGGACCAAAGGTGGTTGGTTCGAATCCCGGTGTCCCATATGGTCCCCCGTGCCTGCCAGGAGCTATTTCTGAGCAGACAGCCAGGAGGAACCCCTGAGCACCGCCGGGTGTGGCCCAAAAACCAAAACAAAAAACAAAAAAAACCTTACAACTGGATCCTTCCTCCCTTACCACTGAGATTTTCAGTTGGTAGATCTCACTACCTAACAAAAATAACAGAAAAGGAACTCACTTCTCGTTTCAAAAGTATCTTATCTTTCTAAGGAAATCGAAGAAGATATATGGTATAAGATGCTAAACATTCTTTTCTTTTATAGATAACACCAAACATGTCCGTTGCAATCACTGTATCTTTTATTATTTAGTTCAAGACTTACGTTGAATTTGAGTTAGTACAAAATAACTAGTTTAGAGAAAAAATGCTGTGAAATGTGATTTTTAGTTATCATCAGAAACTTTTTGGCTCTGCCAGGAATCGAGTCCAAGTCTCATGCATTGCACACATTTTAGATGTACCACATTCCCAGTCTTACTAGGAACACAGGCAGAATAGACTCAACACAAATCTTAAAATATGCATTACAATTTGAGTAGTAGGATGGTGATAACGTAGAAGTTCATAGTGTTGGTGCACAAAGTTACTGCACTCCCCTACCTCTGAAGTCCCCACGGGCACTGCCCTTCCCCATTCCTGTCACTAACTCTAACCCCAGGCTCACCATTATTTGACTGACTGACCCTGTGGGGCACCATTACCTCCTTCAACACCGTATGTTCAGACACTTCATTTATGTTCCTATATTACGTCCAGTAAGCCAAATTAATTCCTAGATCCTCCCTTAACTGCCACCCCCAGCACTCTCAGCTGTGCAATCCAGTGTCCAATTTTTTTTTTTGTTTTTGTATTTTGGGGTCACACCCAGCAGCACTCATGTTACTCCTGGCTCTGCTCAGAAATCGCTCCTAGCAGGCTCCAGGGAACATATAGGATGCTAAGATTCAAACCACTGTTTGTCCTCAATCAGCTGCGTGCATGGCAAAGGTCCTACCACTGTGCTCTCTCTCTGGCCCCATTGTCCAAGGTTTATTATCAGCTGATATTGTCCATGCCCTTGATTTCTTTCTGTACATACCACTTGTGAACAAAATTATCCTGCATTTCTCCTTTGCTTCTTGTTTATTTTGCTCAGCATGATGTTCTCCAGTTTCATTCAAGTTGCTGAAATGCAACTTCTTTTTTTTTTTTTTTTGGTTTTTTGTTTGGGGGCCACACCCGGCAGAGCTCAGGGATTACTCCTGGCTCTGCTCTCAGAAATTGCTCCTGGCAGATACAGGGGACCACATTGGATACCAGGAATCGAACCACCATCCATCCTGGATTATCCAGCATGCAAGGCAAAAGTCCTACCGCTGTGCTATTGCCGACCCAAAGACTATTTTTTTCTTGTGGCTGCATAGTATTCTATTTTGTATAGATACAAAATAAATTGTTTGGGGACTGTTCTGGCTGTTCTCAGGTTTGTCTCCTGGCCCAGAGATCACTCCTGGTGGGTTAGGGGGACCATTTGGGGTACTGGGGATTGAATCATGGTTGATGATGTGCAAGGCAAGCACCCTGTTCTGTTGGTGTTTGCTTTTTCTTTTTTCAGTAATGTCTCTCCTGTCCCGAATTCTTCAACTTCTTTACCCATTTATCTGTTGCACATTTAGATTTGCTTCCATATTCTTGGTTTTGTATTAAGAACTTAACACATTGGCTGGAGAGACAGCACAGTGTTAGGGCATTTGCCTTGCAGGTGGCCGACTTGAAATCTGGGTTAAATTCCTGGCATCCCATATGGTCCCGAACCTGCCAAGAGTAATTTCTGAGCGGAGAGCCAGGAGTAACCCCTGAACACCACCGGGTGTGTCCCCCCCCAATAGAACCTAACACAATTAAGGGCCACACAACTTTTGAAATCACTCAAACATTTTCTTCAGAACATAAATTAATCCTAACAAGAGAACATGCAGGCCTTTGACTATGCGAAGTAAAGATTTTTACTTCTCTATAAAAATGCTCTGTGACACCCTGACTCGGACATAGGATCTGTGCAAAAACCAGGATCTCTACCTACAGAAACCTGACCGCGACAACCTGAGACCTTTTCCTGGGACCATGGAGAAAGACCTGTGGGGTTGGACGATCAGTATGCCCAAAGCCTGCAGTTGGTCTTATAGCAGGATGCTTCATGGGTAGGGACACCCTGCTTTTAGGCCAAAGGTTTCTCCTGTCTATTTTTCCATCTTTTGCTGTGCTTATGCAAACAAAACAAACAGCAACAACAACAAAAACCCTGCCACACACCTTTTTCTTATTTTTAAATAGGGGTTCCCATCTTTTTCATATAACCTTGGGACAGATTATTTTGCTTTACCACCTATTCTACATTTTTTCTATAAAAATAAGAAAGGAATAAAGAAAGGCTGCGGCCAAGTGGTCTTTGCATTGGTGGGAAAAAAAATAAGGACAGAACAAAATAACCAAGCCAAAGTCAATGACAATAGAATCAAGAGACTTCAACTTGACCAATCTAAACTTAAATGGACCTGTTACATTGGCAGGGCAGGGGGCAAAGGGTGGTTGTATAGGATACAGACTGGTTTTATTGGTGAAGGGAGGTCGACACTGGTGGTGGGAATGGCCCGGTTTATTGGCATTATCTTTGTTTTCTTTTTTTTTTTTTTTTTTTTTTTTTTTGGTTTTTGGGCCACACCCAGTAACGCTCTGGGGTTACTCCTGGCTATGCGCTCAGAAGTTGCTACTGGCTTGGGGGACCATATGGGACGCCGGGGGATCGAACCGCGGTCCGTCCAAGGCTAGCGCAGACAAGGCAGGCACCTTACCTTTAGCAACACCGCCCGGCCCCTATCTTTGTTTTCGACAAAGAAAATTTGCAATAAGGAAAGTTTGTTTTCATTACAATGAATTCCTAGCTTTTATGTTGTTTTCGGAAGTGCTCAGGGATTATTCCTGTCTCTGCACTCAAGGATTCAGTCCTGGCAGGCTCTGGGGAATCGTATGTGATGGCCAGGGATTGCCTCTGGTCGGCAGCATGCAAGGCAAGTGCCCTTTCACTGCCCTGTTGCTCCAGTCCTGACCCACAGCTTGTTAAAGCGCCTGAATGCTTAGCGATCACTGGATGGTTATTTAAATGCCATATTGTCTCAGTCAATAAGAAAGAGTGAAAATGAAGACATGAAGAGATATTCGAGCAACTGTTCAAGAAGCAGTCAGAGACACATTATTAGGTTTTTCATCTTGTATGGACAGTCTGTGGCAGTGGTCCTCAAACTATGGCCACATTTTGTATTTGTATCTGTTTTGTTTCTTCATTGCAAAATAAGATATATGCAGTGTGCATAAGAATTCGTTCATAAGTTTTGTTTTTACTATAGTCAGACCCTCCAATGGTCTGAGGGACTATGAACTGGCCCCCTGTTCAAAAAGTTTGAGGTTCCCTGACTCTGTGGCATTATAAAACAAATACAACAGTCACATTATAGGTCACTTATAACAGATGTAATAGTGAAAACTTTCAACTATTATTACTTATCAAAATGTGATAGAAATGAAGCACATACTAGAAAAAGAAAAAAAATGTAGGGGCTGGAGAAATAGCACAGCGGAAGGGCATTTGCTTTGCACGCAGCTGATCCAGGAAGGATGGTGGTTCGAATCCTGGTATCCTATATGGATCCCCAAGCCTGCCAGGGGCGATTTCTAAGCTTAGAGCCAGGACTAACCCCTGAGCGCTGTCAGATGTGACCCCAAAACAAAAGTAAACTTGCTCAACACAGGGTTATCGCAAATTTTAGAATTAGGAGGCCAAAGAGACAGTGGGTAGGGTGCTTGTCTTGTATGCAGCCAGCCTGGATTCAATCCCTAGCCCCCCATATGGTCCCCTGAGCCCTGCCAGGAATAGTCCTTGAGTGGAGAGTTAGGAGTAAGACCTAAGCACCACTGGGTTTGACCCAAAGACAAACCCCCCTGAAAAAAAAAAAAAACATTGTGCTGACCCTGTCAGCTGGTGGGGGATGAAGGGCATTCCCCCACCTCATGACCAGGAAAGAAAGAAATCTCAGGGTGGCACCAGAGTTTATTCCCTTACAATGCTTACCTAGGACCAAAAGAGGAACTGAGATATAGGACACAGCCCACAGGATAGGGGAGGAGCCGGGGAGAAGCTCAGCATGAACCACGGAGCTTAAGAGTGCCCCCAGAGTAAGTAGGTATTGAGAGATAACCAGAGCTCTCAGTCAAGCCCAACTGGTAACCTTAGGCAGATGGTGCCCCTACTTTTGTTGTCCACCCCCCCACCCCTCTCTGGTGCCGTGTCTCTTGAAGTTTTCAGCCTCAAGGAGAAGCCCTGAAATTATCGCTCTAAGGACCCCATGGAACAAAAATGGCTCTACAGGGGTACAATCTGACAGGCGGTTCAGGGACAGTTGCACAGAAAGCATTTAACAAGCCAAATCTGGGAAATACCATAAAGCCAGTTATGTAATAACTTGTAGGGTTATTGCATTGGATAATGGTCAGATCCTGAGCATATACTATTCATACACATACATGCATGTATAATTAGATTTATCCAATTACAGAGTCTGTTTTTACTATTCAGCCCCACATACATACCATCTTGCACATTAGTAGTAACACAGAATCGAAAGAATTAATTGAGTAGAAGAAAAGATTTATTTAGGGACACCTCAGTAGACTCTCAAATATACTTGCAACAAAGCCAGATCATTAGGAATCAATTTATTTTAATCTTAAAAATCAAGTTCAGGGTCAGAGCAATGGTACAATGAGTAATGTATTTGCCTTGCGTGCAGCTGGCCCAGGTTCAATCCATAACATCCTATATAGTCCCCTGAACATTGCCAAGAGTGATCCTTAAAAGCAGAGCCTGGAGTAAGCCCTGAACACCATCAGGTGTGCCCCCACCTCCCAAAATATCGTTTTGGTTCTATAGCAACTTAATATTCAAAGTATTTTCAGTTTCATAGACTGAACCACTATATGCTTAGAAAATTATGACAGCCAGAGCAAACCCATCAGTTACAAGTTGAACTTGTTTTCAAATACTTTGAAACAAATGTTTCTTATCAAATACAGAAATTAAAATTTTCATATATCTTCATACCTTCTTACATTTTTTTTTTTTGCCACACCTAGCAATGCTCAAGGAGCATATGGAATGGTGAGGATCGAAGGAGCCCTCCCTTGATTTTGTTTTGGGGTCACACTTAGATGGTGCTCAGGGGACATGTTTTTATCAGGGACAGAATCTGGGGCTCCTGTTTGCAAAGCAGGCTCTCCAGCATTGATTCATTGTCCTGGTCTCCTTAACAAACTATGGTGAGGCAGGGCCTCATCCACCTGTTTCATTTCATACAAAGAGCTAACAAAGTTTTTCTTCCTTAAAAAAAAAAAGTGTGAGGGGCCGGAGAGATAGCATGGAGGTAAGGCGTTTGCCTCTCATGCAGGAGGTCATCGGTTCGAATCCCGGCGTCCCATATATGGTCCTCCCGTGCCTGCCAGGAGCAATTTCTGAGCCTGGAGCCAGGAATAACCCCTGAGCACTGCCGGGTGTGACCCAAAAACCACAAAAAAAAAAAAAAAAAAAAGTGTGTGTGTGTATGTGTGTCTGTGCATGTGTGTAGAGGGGTGTTATGTGTGTGTCAAGTAGATGCTCAGTACACTCCTAACCTTGCCAATCCAAGCTCCATTTGCAGATATAATTGACAAATGCAAGAGAGTGAGGCTAGGAATAAGGATTTTTAGCAATTCAGTTATTTCATTACTGCTGGAACAATTCTTTCTTATCCTAGGAAGTATTTTGAACCAACTCTTGGTAGCTTTGGCTTAAAACCACTGTGTCAATAAGGGCTTGGATGTACAGGATATTAATAAAAAAAAAAAATAACACCAGGGCCCGGAGAGATAGCACAGCGGCATTTGCCTGGCAAGCGCCGATCCAGGACCAAAGGTGGTTGATTCGAATCCCGGTGTCCCATATGGTCCCCTGTGCCTGCCAGGAGCTATTTCTGAGCAGACAGCCAGGAGTAACCCCTGAGCACCACCGGGTGTGACCCAAAAACAACAAAAACAAACAAAAACATAACACCCTAGATTAATCTGAAAATACTGAGTTCCAAAGAGTATAAAATACTGGTTATGAGAATGGAGTCCTTGACTCCATACATATCTACCTGAAAACAAATACACTTAGCCAAGTTGACCATGTGCAAGGCAAACACCCTCCCCGTTGTACTCTGGCTCCAGCTCCTGATAGACACTCCTTTTATACTTAGTGCTATTACTGAATCAATCGATCAATATTACAAATTAGAAGCACAGAAGGACTGACTGGTCCTTTGGGTCAGCAGTAGAGATCATGTCCTGCAGGTTTTAGGTCCTAGGTTTGATCCCCAGAAAATTAAAACTGCAAAACTACAAAATTAAAACCACAAAAATAAAAATAGTATATAGTTTAGGAAGAATTTTTATTCAATACTCATGTTATAGAACAAGGGGGATAAAAATATAATACTTCACGAGAATTTTCAGTGAGAATCAAGTGACTGAGGGAGAAAAAAACTCCCACAGGTGTAAAATACCAACAAACATCCAGTAATCCTATTCCATCTAAAGTCAACCAAAAAATAAAAAGCCCATCTTGTGGATCATTGCAGTTAAGTAGTCAGGAAGCTGGGATTCTACTTTTGAGGGTGGCAGGGAATCCCAAACAGCGCTGGGAGGCTACACTGGGTGGCGACTGGGAAGGCCATGTGCTGCTGAGATCAAACCCAGAGCCCAGAGCATGCTATGTCTGATCTAGCCTCCAGACATGATTTTTTTCTTTACATTAACAACAAAGGCAATTAACATTGCTGTCTTGGTTTTTTTTTTTTTTTGGGGGGGGGAGGGGGCAGGGGAGCCACTGGTGATGCTCAGTGGTTACTCCTGGCTATGGACTCAGAAATTGCTCCTGGCTTTGGGAACCATATGAGACTCCAAGGGACCGAACCTTGGTCTGTCCTGGGTCATTCGCACGCAAGGCAAACGCCCCACTGCTGCGCCATTGCTCCGGCCCATGCTGTCTTTTTAAAAGGAAAACCACTAGAAAAAAGATTAATACAACAGGGGCCGGGCGGTGGCGCTGGAGGTAAGGTGCCTGCCTTACCTGCGCTAGCCTAGGAGACGGACCGCGGTTCGATCCCCCGGCGTCCCATATGGTCCCCCAAGCCAGGAGCGACTTCTGAGCGCATAGCCAGGAGTAACCCCTGAGCGTCACCGGGTGTGGCCCAAAAACCAAAAAAAAAAAAAAAAAAAAAAAAAAAAAAGATTAATACAACAACAAAAATTAACTTAAACTTTGCCTTTTCAGACTCCTTGACTAATTTACTGTAAGATTCTGTCTTTTATGATCAAAATTTAATATCTAATTATTCAAGTCAGCTTCCATTAATGTTAATTATAAGAATTTGCCAAAACTAGAAGTGTCCACTGCACTTAAAGGACAAGACTGAAGGGAGAATGAAAGGACAAGGGACAGCTTCGGAAAGGAAAGGTGAGAAGTGAGCTGACGGGCCCGGAGAGATAGCACAGCGGCGTTTGCCTTGCAAGCAGCCGATCAAGGACCAAAGGTGGTTGGTTCGAATCCCGGTGTCCCACATGGTCCCCCGTGCCTGCCAGGAGCTATTTCTGAGCAGACAGCCAGGAGTAGCCCCTGAGCACTGCCGGGTGTGGCTCAAAAACCAAAAAAAAAAAAAAAAAAAAGAGAGAGAGAAGTGAGCTGACACAGTAGCCTAAAACAAACACACACAAAGCAATGTTCCAAGTTAAGCAAAATAGCTTCTAAAGGCTAGAAATATAATTATAAAACCCACATACCATCTTTTTGTTTGTTTTTGTCTTGGGGCCACACCCAGCAGTGCCCAGGGGCTACGCCTGGCAAGTTCGAGTCCATATGGGATATTGGGAATAGAACCCTGGTCAGCCAAGTGGAAGGCAATGTGCTAAATCATCCCAGCCTCCCATATACCATTTTTATGATTAGGACATCATACGTACTAAATATATTTCGGGGCATTAGTTTTTAATTTTCCAGTGGCCTTGAGTTAGCGCTGATATTGATGACACCTAAAGTGGATAGACATTTATATCCAAATTTTCATATCTCAGTTTCACTGAAATAATCTGTGCCAATTACGTTTGAAATTGTCAAAAGCTTAGTATTAAAACATTGATAAAGTTTCCTAACTTATAATTATCATAATATCACTCACTACAAACATTCATTAATTCTATCCCTAGTAAGAGCAAACTGATAACCTTCTTTCCGCTAAATACACCACCTGTTTTTTATACTTGGAAAGCTACCAGTCAAGCACAGAAACCTGAAAGATTAAAAAGTAAGAGTAAAGGGGAAAAGACCATGGGTGGCCCCTCAGTTCTATGTACTACTTAGCACACCAGCAAATAACCATAAACAATGACGGGCAGCAACTGTCTGAACTAGGCCAAATTCCTTGCAAGCATTGTTTTAGGCTCTGGCTGGAAATCGACACTATTGTGATTAACAGTATGAAAAGAGCCTGACAGCAAGAGAACTAACTGTCCAACAGCATTTACCTATCCAATTTTTTTTCAGGAATGTTAAAAGTCACACTGCTCAGTAATTGGGAGGTAGGTACAAAAGTAAATTGTGAAGACCAAGAATGAACATTTTGAGTAGGTGCTACTGATTAATCTTTGATGCCTGAGTCTGCAATTTATCTCTCAGTATATGAAGTAAAAAGTTATATACCCTCCTTCCACAAACACAACTCTAGGCATAAGAACTCAGTGTTAATAGAACAGTACATCTTAAAACTATATTTCATTTATATTTTTATCTAGTTTTTTATTGGTTTGCTTTATTGATGTTAGATTTGGGGGGACCACACCCAGTGATGCTCAGGGGTTACTCCTGGCTCTGCGCTCAGAAATCTCTCCTGGCTTGGGGGACCATATGGGACACCGGGGGAATCGAACGTTGGTCCGTCCTGGGTCAGCTGCGTGCAAGGCAAACACTCTAATGCTGCGCCATCGCCTCTGGCCCCTACTGATGTTAGATTTTTAAAAACCTCTATCAGTGACCTGTTTCAGAGCGAATTATAGTAACATAATAGTAATATTTTAGAAATAGTATTATACCAATTATTTGATTCAGGAAGAATTTATACTGTTGCATACATTATCTTCCTTGTGACTAAGTTGAATTTTTAAGATGAATACCTAAGGGAAAATTAAATTAAGACTACTTCTCACTGTATGTTTTGAGCTAAAGTATCTAGAAAAGGATGAAACTCCTGTCCATAGCACCATTCTCCATGTGAGTTAACCTGGTTCAAACTGTTGGATAGGACAACAGTAACTAAAGGAAGAATATATTCTATTATCAGAGATTGTGCAGATTATGATTTAAATTCTACCTCCAAAAAAACCAAAAATTTTTTTTGGTTTTCGGGCCACACCCGTTTGACGCTCAGGGGTTACTCCTGGCTATGCGCTCAGAAATTGCCCCTGGCTTGGGGGGACCATATGGGATACCGGGGGATCGAACCACTGTCCTTCCTACGCTAGCGCTTGCAAGGAGGACAACTTACCTCTAGCGCCACCTTCCCGGCCCCAAAAAACAAAATCTTCAACAACTCTCATCAACTAAAGTGCAATTACCTGAAATCATTCTCATAGAAAGATTTAAGAAAATAATTACAGTTTACTGTGGAGGATAACATAAAACAGAACTCCATGAAAGATAACACTTTTAAAGCAGGAGAGATGATTATATGCTGGGTTTTGTTTTGGGGGGGTGGGGGAGGGTGGAGGCCCCACACGTGGTGGTGGCTCAGGAACCACTCTTGGTGGACTCGGGGAAACATATGGGATTTCTGGAGACTGAACCCAGGTTTGCTTTGTGCAAGTCAAACACCTTCCCTGCAGTACTACTGCTCCAGCCCAAAGATGACAGTTTTGATTCAGATCAGTAGTTGCTAGTTGGGTAAATACTGAAATTTACATTCAAGAGAATGGACTATCTTGAGAACTTTGATTACTAAAAATATCTGTTCACATGCTTTTCACACATGAAAGAGATGTACTAACCACAAGTGGTATTTAAACCCAATCACTTTCAAGATAGGTCAGGAACACAGCTGCTAAAACAATTTCAAGAAAAGTTCATCGACAATAAAAGTAGCATGAAAAAGAAACGAAAAAAACAAACCTCATATAGTCTACTGGCATTTTATACCAACCAGTGAATGAGGTAGTAGTGTAAAGTGGTGGAATTTAAAAGGTAAGGTCAGTACTAACTGTAAACATTTATAAAGCACTATAATTTTTAAAAATATATTTAGTGAAAAAATCAGAATTCATATAAAATCAGAAAAAAACAAAAATAGAAATATTTAGTGATTTACTCAAATGAAAGAAACTTAGGTGATACAGAACTGATAATATAAGAAATCTATATACAATAAAAAGTAACATAAATTAGCCAACTCTGCAGACATTTTCAGTTAAACATTCATACAAATACATATCGCCATTTTCTTTAATATAGGAACAGGACGCACATACATAACATGATGACTCTGGCAAAAAATAAAAATCAGAGATACTGAAAACATTCTCAAGTTTTAAGATGGTGCGAAACAGTTTTAACAACTTGCTCCGTGAATGGAAGGAAACCCCTGATTTTGTCATGATTTTATCATGCCAGAAGCACAGCTGGTTTCTTCTTTTTTGAAACAGATATTGGTATCATATACATTGGCTTATTAATAATTAAGGCATGTAGGATACAGTTTCTCAGTACGAACATAATCTTTTAGTATTGATTATTTGCTATGATGTCTTCAACTTTCAAAGTCTTCTCAACATAAGAAAATAGCTGCACTTTTTTAATTATAAAACACATTCTTTGAAAGATGATTGGTCTCGTGGCTTGTTTCTGTCTTGTTTCTGTCACACAGCATAAATTATACTCAAGTAGAATGGCAATAAGACCCAGTAGTTCTTAAACAGTGTTACCAAATAACCATAGAAGCCCCCCATGCAGCCGAGGTGAACAATCTTCATAGTGCACTTTTCACCTCACGAAAGTGCAAGCTGTTCCTTTCTGGTACTTTCCACTTCAATGTGAAGTAGAGGATTAGGGTTTGTTAGTGGTTTCATTATAAAGAAAAGAACGGTTTGCTTTCTTCGACAGTTCACAGTTCTCGGATGAAACTTTTTTTCTTTTGGAATTCATATGGTCCAGGACGTTCTGAGTAAGGAAATGCTCTTTAGCAGAAGAATTCTATCAATGCAACTGTAATAAATAGGCATCTACGTCCTTGGGGGAATTAAAAAGAAACGACAATTCATTAGGCATTACGGTAAATACATACATACGTTCAATGCATTTTGTTCTATCTTCAGTCATTTGATTTTTTTTTTTTTTTTTGTGGTTTTTGGGTCACACCCAGCAGTGCTCAGAGGTTACTCCTGGCTCTGCACTCAGAGATCACCCCTGTCAGGCACAGGGGACCATATGGGATGCTGAGATTTGAACCACCGTCCATCCCAGATCGCTGCTTGCAAGGCAAACACCCTATCACTGTGCTATCTATCTCTCTGGCCCTGTTTTCATTATCAGCATATGGTTTAGCACAGGGTCTCTGGCACACAGAATATGCTCCACAAATTTTTGCAGACCTCAGAATGTCTTGGTACTGTGATAGAAGAACTCTTTCTAGCTAAGCAAGATCACTGAACCATTCAGAGCAAACCCCTCCGTGTTATACAAATTCTAGGCCAGTTTGATCAAGATCTCTCCGATTTCTACTCTCAAAATTAAAGGCTTAATATTATAAAAGAGGACTTATTTGCTTAATGGTTTTCTTAAGACTCATGACTACTTAATTTGGTTCTCAGTATTAAATACCATCTCCTAAAAAATGTATAATAAGGGGCATAAGCGAGAGGACAAGAGTTCAGGCACATGCTTACATGCATCCTATGCAATTAATTCTCAATACTGCATGCAGTTCTGGAGGCCCTGAACACTGTTGCAGTGACCTCGCTAATCCCAGCACTACAACATCCTCTCATGGTCACCTGCCAGCTGGCTGAAAACTTCTGGAGATGTCCTGAGCACCTTCCGGTGCTAGAAGTCCCCACTACACGCCCCACACCATTGTAACAGAAAGAAAAAGTCTTTCATTTTGGAGCCATACCTAGCAATGCTCAGGGCTACTCCAGCTCAGTTCTCAGGAGCATGCAGTACTGGGCCTCCAACACAGATCCCATGAGCACGAAGCATGTGCTCCAGCTCAGTTAGCTCTATCTCTAGCCTTAAAAGCAAATTTCTGGGTTTTTGTGTTTGTTTTTGGGCCACACCCGGCAGCGCTCAGGGATTACTCTTGGCTCTGCGCCCAGAAGTCACTCCTGGGCCAGTTGCAAAAAAAAAAAAAAAAAAAGTCACTCCTGGTAAGTTTGGGGGAACCATATGAAATGCCAGGGACCAAACCAGGATCAGCCATATGCTAGGCATATACTCTATCGCTCTGGGCTTATACTTTTGTTTGTTAAGTCCATGACACAAAACCCTTTTTTTAGATTCTTTTTTTTTTTTGGGGGGGGTGGGGGTCCACACCCAGCAGTGCTCAGCGGTTACTCCTGGCTTTATGCTCAGAAATCGCTCCTGGCAGGCTACGGGGACCCTATGAGATGTCGGGATTCGAACCACTGTCCTTCTGCATGCAAAGTAAATGCCCCACCTCCATGCTATCTCTGCACCCCAAGATTCTTTATTGAGAAAAAAAAAAAAAGAAGTCTTTAGGGCCGAAGGGAAGTACAGGGCTTAAGGCCTTATATATCGCTAACCCCAATTCAACCCAACCCAAACTATGGTCCCCTGAACACTACACCAAGAGTGATGCCTGAGCACAGCCAGGTGTGGCACAAATCTCTCCCACACCCCTGAATAAAGTAAATAAAATGATTTTTTCAATGTTTTCATAATTGGGGGTCAGAACAATAGCACAGTGGGTAGGGCATTTGCCTTTCTGAAAGTTGACAGGTCTGACCCCAAAACAAAAACAAAAGTTTTCATAATTTAGTTGATGTATATCTATGATAGCCATATGCTCAGTAAGTGGGCAAACATTTTTTAACAATTTAATTTTTTGTGTATATTTCAATAATGTTTTCTACACAGTAAAAATCTTTTTCCTGGGGCAGAAGAAATAGCATGGAGGTAAGGCGTTTGCCTTTCATGCAGAAGGTCATTGGTTCCAATCTGGCACCCCATATGGTCCCCCGAGCCTGCCAGGAGCGATTTCTGAGCGTAGTGCCAGGAGTAATGCCTGAGCACTGCTGGGTGTGACCCAAAAACCCAAAAAATAGGGGCTGGAGAGAGAGCATGGAGGTAAGGTGTTTGCCTTTCATGCATAAGGTCATCAGTTCGAATCCCAGCGTCCCATATGGTCCCCCGTGCCTGCCAGGAGCAATTTCTGAGCATGGAGCCAGGAATAACCCCTGAGCACTGCTGGGTGTGAACCAAAACCCACAAAAAACAAAAACAAAACAAAACAAAACAAAACCAAAAAATAAAATAAGTGAAAAGCAAATTGTCAATAATGCACACTGTAATTTGAGCGATTTATCTTCCCCAAAAGCATAGCATCAACAAAAAGAACTTCGTAAAATTGTTATCGTCAAATCACTTGTGCTCTGAGTATTTGGCCTTCTGGACACACCAACAGTGTTGCTGTCTTTCCAAATGCCTGTCTTACTTAGATTCTTCTTTTCAAATGTATTTTTCTAATTTGAACTAAGTCACTACCCTCTACCACATCACTTCTTTTTGCTGTATTTGAAACACACATAGAAGCTAATTCTGTCATACTCAGCGGATCATAGCATTTTTAAATATGGAATTTCTATTTCTTAGACCATATTACAATAGAACTGAATTACTTTTCTACAAATTAGAAATTTATAAATGAATGACACTAATAAATTATTTCTAATTAATTGGGGGGAGGATTTTAAGGCCATATAGGCAGTGCTCAGAAGCCAATGTATAGCATGGATCAGGGGCAGAAGCTTGCAAGACTTCAACTCATGCATTATCTCTTTCTTTCTCTCTCTCTCTCTCTCTCTCTCTCTCTCTCTCTCTCTCTCTCTCCTCTCTCTCCTCTCTCTCTCTCTCTCTCTCTCTCTCTCTCTCTCTCTCTCTCTTTCTTTCTTTCTTTCTTTTTTTTTTTGGTTTTTGGGTCACACCTGGCAGTGCTCAGGGGTTACTCCTGGCTCCACACTCAGAAATCACCCCTGGCAGGCACAGGGGACCATATGGGATGCCGGGATTCGAACCGATGACCTTCTGCATGAAGTCAAACGTTTTACCTCCATACTATCTCTCTGGCCCTACATTATCTCTTTCTTAAATTTCTTTTCTTTTGGTTTTTGGGTAACATTTGGCAGCGCTCAGAGGTTACTCCTGGCTCTATGCTCAGAAATCGCTCCTGGCATGCTCGGGGGATCATATGGGATGCCGGGATTCGAACCACCGACCTTCTGTATGCAAAGCCTTACCTTCATGCTATCTCTTTGGCCCCTCTCACATTATTTCTAATTTTTAGTAAGGTTAAAGATATTTTTTCCCTATCTGTCTTAAAATATGGATTTTTAAGCTTAATTCCTCAAGTTTAAATATAGATTACCTTAGCTATGTTACCAGTATATCCTGGAACCAAAGTGAGATGATTTTCCTGTTCCCACAATCCGCTTAATTGTTGTTTTAATATCCGAATATTACTAGGGAAAAAATGGAGAAAATAAGAATGTAAATATACATGATACGTACTTCAGAAATAATCAAAACAGGTTAAGATATTTCCAATTTTCACGAAGAGAAAATTATACTATTTATAAGCAATTCTAAAAATTACATATGCCAATTCATAAAATATTAAGTTAGAGCAGATAAAAAAAGAGAGGCATTTGAAACAACTGAACCATCTGTTCTTGCATTAAGTGAGAAATGTTGACAGTTTAGAAAGAAAATCACTAAGGAAACTGGTGGTCAGTTTTTGCACCTTTGTGGAAATCTGGTCCATTTGGTGGACCATGTAGGTCAGGGGTCTCAAACTCATGGCCCGCGGGCTGTTTGCGACCCTCCGTACAACATTTTGTGGCCCGCAGCCGGCCTTCAAATATCGCAGTATTTGCGATTATCGCAATAAAAATCGCATTAGTAAGAAAAAAATCACATGGAACATTCGCATACCCCGAGCAGTTCCGTTTGGGCTATGCAAATGTTTAATGCGATTTTTTATTGCGAACGTTCGGTAAGCGAAGTCCCTTATGCGGCCCTGCCTCACCCCGACTTTGCCTCCTGCGGCCCCCAGGTAAATTGAGTTTGAGACCCCTGACGATACACAAATTATAATGATTACAACTTGGTTTTTAGGACTGTAGACAACCACACTGACTCTGGGATTAAGGTCCAGGCAGTCAAAGAATCCTGCAGGAAATAGCCATTCCAGAGCCTCAAAATTAATTCCATTTCGGGTTGCCTCTTTTTCGTTCCCTTACTCATTATAATGGAACTGATTAAATCATGGCTAAGATTTTCCTTCCAAAATAAAGTCTGAAAGTCCTCCTACAAGAAATTTAGGGGATAATTAGGCTTTGGAATTCCATTTTCAAGTAAAATTTTCACATATAAAAAGTATCCCAGGCCCAGAGAGATAGCACAGCGGTGTTTGCCTTGCCAACAGCTGATCCAGGACCAAAGATGGTTGGTTCGAATCCCGGTGTCCCATATGGTCCCCCGTCCCTGCCAGGAGCTATTTCTGAACACCGCCGGATGTGACCCAAAAACCAAAAAAAAAAAAAAAAAAAAAAGTATCCCATTAATATTTCTGTACAAATAAAGAAAATTATTATATGCCAGCAAGCATGAGATGAAAATTATCCCTTAATTTAACCAAACTGCTTTATTTACTGAAAAGAAGTGATCAACAACAACTTATCTTTTTTTAACCCCAGCAGGGCTCAGGTTCTGCGCTCAGAAATCATCCCTGGCAGGCACAGGGACCATAGAAATGCTGGGTGGGATTTGAACCACTGTCCATCCTGGATAGGTTGCTTGAAAGGCAAACAGCCTATGGCTGTGGTCTCTCGCCAGCCCAACAATTTATCCTTTTTTTTTTTTTTTTTCCGGGCCACACCCGTTTGATGCTCAGGGGTTACTCCTGGCTAAGCGCTCAGAAATTGCCCCTGGCTTGGGGGGACCATATGGGTCGCCGGAGGATCGAACCACAGTCCTTCCTTGGCTAGTGCTTGCAAGGCAGACACCTTACCTCTAGCGCCACCTCGCTGGTCCCACAATTTATCCTTTTCTAAAATTTATTTAATATTTTTATTTAAGCACCATGATTACGAACATGTTAGTAGTTGGGTTCAGTTATAAAAAAGAAAACCCCCTTGGGGCTGGAGGTAAGGTGTTTGCCTTGCTTGCAGAAGGACAGTGGTTCGAATCCCGGCATCTCATGTGGTCTCCTGAGTACTGCTGGGTATGACCCAAAAACCAAAAAAATAAATAAAAAATAGATAAATAAATAAAATAAGAAGGAAGGAAGGGAGGGAGGGAGGGAGGGAGGGAGGGAGGAAGGAAGGAAGGAAGGAAGGAAGGAAGGAAGGAAGGAAGGAAGGAAGGAAGGAAGGAAGGAAGGAAGGAAGGAAGGAAGGAAGGAAGGAAGAACACACACCCCCTTCACCAGTGCAACCTTCCCACCACCAAGGTCTACTCACCCATCATTTATAATTTCTGTTTTTGATGATAGTTCTGACCACCATCGTTTTATGACTGCTTGAAGCCAGTTTAAGCCAACAATTATATATCTGAAATGACATTTTGTTACAAAATTCAAATGTTTTCATATAAGAAACTTTCACAAAAAATGATACTCTCCACCTCTATAAACAAATATTCCAAAATTTCACCCCCTCCTTATGTAACTGATAATTTCTGTAATTTTGTAGTTTTTTCTGACATGTCTGTTTCCTGTAGCTCAAAGTACTACTGTGTATACAAAGCACAAAAATTAGGAAGGTGAACGAGAAAACCTGTTTCAGATTAAGACTTACTCTTCAAATTTGCTTTTAAGCAGTGACTTGACTAGCGGCAACAAATCTACACAGCAGCCAAGCGAGATGTACTGTTTTTCTTCCTGTAAACTAAATGAAATATAAATTAAGAAATATGAACAGCTATAACTGTTTGAATTATTTTATTTTGAAAAAATTCTTTTTTTACCTATTGGTAAGCACAGGAAGGCAATCCACCACCACACCAAGGTCTTCTATCCTGTTGGTACAAGAGGGGGCAGCACAGTTTAGGAGTATAATTTTCTTATTTACTTGCATGAAAGCTAGAACACTTTCAACAAGAGAAAGTGAGAAATTCGGGCCTGGAGAGATAGCACAGCGGCATTTGCCTTGCAAGCAGCCGATCCAGGACCAAAGGTGGTTGGTTCGAATCCCGGCATCCCATATGGTCCCCCATGCCTGCCAGGAGCTATTTCTGAGCAGACAGCCAGGAGTAACCCCTGAGCACTGCCGGGTGTGGCCCAAAAACCAAAAAAAAAAAAAAAAAAGAAAGTGAGAAATTTGCTCAACAGGTAGTCTAAGATAAGGTTGGTGCTAAGGACACACACATCAGTGAGCAGAGACAGAGCATACGGGGTAGGGGTCCGGGTATTGGTGAGATGGGAAAGAGAAGGCAGAGACAACAGACAAGAAAATTTTAAAAGCATATCAATGTTGTTATTTAAAAAAAAAAAAGGAAGTAAGAAATTCATGTGAAGTGAAGAAATTTTGCTCTATGCTCAGAAATCCCTCCTGGCAGGCTTGAGGGACCACTGTCCTTCTGCATACAAGGCAAACACCCTACCCCCAGGCTATCTCTCCAGCCCCAAGAAATCTATTTTATAAATGAAAGCTGGTCAAAGGCCCGACTAATGTAACACTTGAGAATGTAAGAAGCTGAGTCTGAGAAGAGTTGTGAATACAGTGAAAGAGACATTATTTGATTTGTTTCACTTACAGAGGATTTAAAAAGATTTAAAGTTTTCCCATACTGAAATCTGTTTTATGAACATTTAAATCCAAAAATGTAACTTTTTTTTGTGTGTGTGTGTGTGTGTGTGTGTGTATGTCTGTGTATGTGTTTTTGGGCCACAGCTGTTTGATGCTCAGGGGTTAACTCCTGGCTAAGCGCTCAGAAATTGCCCCTGGCTTGGGGGGACCATATGGGACGCAGGGGGATCGAACCGCGGTCCTTCCTTGGCTAGCGCTGCAAGGCAGACACCCTACCTCTAGCACCACCTCACCAGCCCGAGATTTTTTTTTTTTATTGAATGAAATTTCCTTTCCTTCAAGATAATTGGAGGGACTGGAGTGATGGCACAACAGTGAGGGTGCATGCCTTGCTTGCCAAAAATGTAACTTTTAATCAACTTATAAAGCCAATGGTCTTCTAATTTTGGTTACACTTAATCTACTGATGTTTTATTTATCTGTTTATGTTTTGGGGACACACCAGCAGTACTCAGAACTTATTCCTGGCTCTGTGCTAAGGGGTCACTGACTCCCCGTTGGCTTAGACGCAGAGGTCTTAACTCATGGCCCGCGGGCCGCAAAAGGCCCTCCGTACAACATTTTGTGGCCCTGCCCTAGAGGAATCATTTTTTGTTTTGTTTTGTTTTAGTTGTTTGGGTCACACACACACACACACCAATGTTCAAGGCTCACTACAGACTTTGCCTCCTGTGGCCCCCAGGTCAATTGAGTTTGAGACTCCTGGCTTAGAGGACAATATGGGGTTCTGGGAATCAAACCTGCATTGGCCGTGTGCAAAGTCTTACCCACCACTCTGGCCTGATAAATGTTATTTTTAAACCATATTATATTTTCTAACTAAAGTTTAGCTGAAAGTTAAAATTTTTAGCCAGTAATGAAAACAAATGCTCATGATT
Source organism: Suncus etruscus (assembly GCF_024139225.1). Classification (NCBI taxonomy): domain Eukaryota; kingdom Metazoa; phylum Chordata; class Mammalia; order Eulipotyphla; family Soricidae; genus Suncus; species Suncus etruscus. Next base: position 5,955,768 of record NC_064863.1, read on the forward strand.
TCACATTGGAAATTACATTCATTAAACATTAAGATCATACTTACCTCACCAAATAAGCTACAAGTTCACTTATACTTCTCTTTCTCCAGAAAGTTAAAGCTACATTCAGTCTCAAATTCCTGCTGAATAAAACTTGTGCCATTGTTTCATGGTCCTGAGAAACCTGAAAGGCAAATAACTTAATTTGTTAAAAAAAATTATATGACTGCCTTGCCTGCGCTAGCCTAGGACGGACCGCGGTTCGATCCCCCGGCGTCCCATATGGTCCCCCAAGAAGCCAGGAGCAACTTCTGAGCGCATAGCCAGGAGTAACCCCTGAGCGTCACAGGGTGTGGCCCAAAAACCAAAAAAAAAAAAAAAAAAATTATATGAAATCTTTTGTTTTTGGGCCATACCCGGTGATGCTCAGGGGATGCTCCTGGCTCTGTGCTCAGAAATCACTCCTGGCAGCACGAGGCATCATATGGGATGCCAGGGATCGAACCCAGGTCTGTTCTGGGTCAGTCACTTGCAAGACAAACCCTACCACTGCATTATCGCTCAGGCCCCTAGGAAATGGATTTTTCTTTTTTTTTTTTTTTCTTTTTGGTTTTTCGGGCCACACCCGTTTGATGCTCAGGGCTTACTCCTGGCTAAGCGCTCAGAAATTGCCCCTGGCTTGGGGGGACCATATGGGACGCTGGGGGATTGAACCGCTGTCTCGATCTTTCCTTGGCTAGGGCTTGCAAGGCAGACACATTACCTCTAGCGCCACCTCGCCGGCCCTTATGAAATTTTTTTTTTTTTTTTGGTTTTTGGGGCCACACCCGTTTGATGCTCAGGGGCTACTCCCGGCTAAGCGCTCAGAAATTGCCCCTGGCTTGGGGGGACCATAGGGAACCATATGGGACACCGGGGGATCGAACCGCGGTCCTTCCCTGGCTAGTGCTTGCAAGGCAGATACCTTACCTCTAGCGCCACCTCACTGGCCCCATGAAATATTTTTGTATGAACTTATTCTATAGGCCTTTCAAAATTATTCAGAGGTAACTCCTTTTACAAGAAATATTGCAAATAAACATAGTAAGCTTATAATAAAGACCTTGTTTATGGTATACCAGGGAGCCACAAAACTTAGTTCTGTGATACGTTTAAATCCAATTATTCCTTCATTTTTTTCTCTTCTAAAAAAGTATTATATAAGATTCGTAATTCACAATAAAAATTATTTTAAAAAATAAATGAGTATTAAAAAGAATTATATAAAAAGAATTATAGTAAGGGGAATAGAGGAGAAAAAAGTATTCTATTAAAAGAATCATATAAAAAATAAATGCTTTCAAACTTCCCCTAAAACACAAATTAACATTTATCAAAAACAATCAGTTAACAGGTATGCATCTTTCCAAAGCATTTTCTTTTTTTTTTTTTTTTTTTTTGGGGGGGGGGGTCACACCCGGCGGTGCTCAGGGGTTACTCCTGGCTGTCTGCTCAGAAATAGCTCCTGGCAGGCACGGGGGACCATATGGGATGCCGGGATTCGAACCAACCACCTTTGGTCCTGGATCGGCTGCTTGCAAGGCAAACGCCGCTGTGCTATCTCTCCGGGCCCTCCAAAGCATTTTCTAGACAAAGTAAGCACAAATAAAATTAAAATATTATTATTATTATATACCCTAACTTTGCTTTTATACTTCAATATTCTAACAATTTCTCTATCAAACTGGACAACCTAGTTTTAAAATAGCAATTATATATTCTCCTCATGTTTATGTGCCAGGACTTAAACTGGCCTTGTTTCTTTCCCCCTCCTCATTAAAACCATGTGTTGATAGGAGAGATAATCCAGCAGGTACACCACATATGGTGTCTTAAGCTCCACCAGGAGTAATTCCTGAGTACTGAGCAAGGAGTATGTCCTGAGAACAGTCAGCTGAGGTTCAAAACAAACAAAACCTGTATCAACAACAGCCTATATATATATATATATGGTTATTTAAAATATTTCAGAAGGGGGGCTGGAGAGATAGCACGGAGGTAAGGCATTTGCCTTTCATGCAGAAGGTCATTGGTTCGGATCTCGGCATCCCATATGCTCCCCGAGCCTGCCAGGAGCATTCTGAGCTTAGAGCCAGGAGGAATCCCTGAGCTCTGCCGGGTGTGACCCAAAACCAAAACAAAAAACAAAAAACAAACTTCAGAAGGATTAACTTTAGAATAGAAAGTGCCAGCTTAAATGTTAGATATCTCTGAACTTTGACAAAAATCATATGGTTTCACTTTTAGATCTAGTTTTTTGTTTTGTTTGTTTGTTTTTGGGTCACACCCAGCAGTGCTCAGGGGACCGTGTGGGATGCCAGGATTCGAACCACCGACCTTCTGCATGGAAGGCAAATGCCTTACCTCCATGCTATCTCTCTGGCCCCAGATCTAGGTTTTTAGAATAGACACTAAGCATCCAGAAAAAATAAGTTTACAATGAAAAAAATAATCAAACCTATTAGGTAAGTATAAGATTAAGAAAAGTTTGTGACATGTAATCAGAAAGAACGGTAAAATAAAAGGAGGGTCTTGAAAAGTTTCACTGTGGTACTAGTTCACTTATAGAACTTACATACTTAGCAGCCCTGTGAAAATAATTTGAATCAACAATTAAAACTAATCTTAGAAGTATTTTTTGTTTTTGTTTTTTGTTTTTGGGCCACACCCGGCGATGCTCAGGGGTTACTCCTGGCTGTCTGCTCAGAAATAGCTCCTGGCAGGCATGAGGGACCATATGGGACACCGGGATTCGAACCAACTACCTTTGGTCCTGGATCGGCTGCTTGCAAGGGAAACGCCGCTGTGCTATCTCTCCGGGCCCAGAAGTATAAATTTTTATGGAGGCTACACCCAGCAGTGCTGGGCCACTACTGGCGGTTCTCAGCCTGGCTCTGTGGGTCCCAGCATTCAGCACTGGACTGCAGTGCTTGAGTGTCACCAGGGCTGTGCTATACTGCAACTTCTAGAGAGACCAGGGGTGTGAACTTACGGTACCAGGTGTCAAACTCAGCTCCTCAGAGATGCTGGGCCTGTTCTCTACGGCTTCAGCTATATTCTCGACACAAATAGCCTTTTTTCTGGGGGAAGGGGCAGGGGTCAGCTCACAAACAGTGGTCAGTGGTGCTTGGGGCTTATTCCTGGCCCTGCACTCAGTGATCACTCTGGTGGAGCTCAGGGAACCGTATGTGTGGTGCCGAAGATGGAATCAAGATTGTCCACATACAAAAGCAAGAGCCCTCCCTATCTATCTATCACTATCTATCATTTAACTTCTGCAGGTAGTGTTCCTTAAGATGTTTGTTCTCAGACTGTCTTAGCCTACACTCAATAGAAAAGTAAACCCAGGTCCCAACTGGACCAGATTCATTCATTCATTCTTTTTTTTTTTTTTTTTATATGGAACGCTTCACGAATTTGCGTGTCATCCTTGCGCAGGGGCCATGCTAATCTTCTCTGTATCGTTCCAATTTTAGTATATGTGCTGCCGAAGCGAGCACCATTCATTCATTCTTTCATTCTTCCTTTCTTCCTTCTTCTTTCCTCCCTCCCTTCCCTCTCTCTGGCCCCTGGACCAGATTTCTGGGTTAGTTATATTTTATTTTCCTTCAACATATCTAGTTTAAGATCATCTGATTAACGTTGGTCTCATCATTTCCCACCTCCACGGAAGTGTTGGCAGTACAGTCTTAGAGGCCACCCACACACAGGAGAGCCAACGAGGGAGGTGCTGAGGATTTGAACTCTGCTGCTGGTGGTGCCGCAAGGCAAATGCCTTTCCTTCTGAACTATCTCTTGGGTCCAAGTCTTTCTGTTGTTCTTATTTATCAATCTACCTACTCAGCACTTGCTGAATTCATTACATAATATCATTCACTCACAAAGAAATATTTGTGAATGACAGTGATTCTCTTGGGGCCAGAGCGGTGGCACAAGCAGTAGGGCATTTGCCTTGCACATGCTGACTTAGGACTGACCGAGGTTCAATCTTCCCAGCATCCCATATGTCCTCCAAGCCAGGAGCGATTTCTGAATGCATAGCCAGGAGCAATCCCTAAGTGTCATCAGGTGTGGCCCACCCCCGAAATGATAGTGATTCTTTTTTTTTTTTTTTTTTTTTTTTTTGGTTTTTGGGCCACACCCGGTAACGCTCAGGGGTTACTCCTGGCTATGCGCTCAGAAGTCGCTCCTGGCTTGGGGGACCATATGGGACGCCGGGGGATCGAACCGCGGTCCGTCTCCTAGGCTAGCGCAGGTAAGGCAGGCACCTTACCTCCAGCGCCACCGCCCGGCCCCAGTGATTCTTTTTAACATTAAAATTCGCTTTCTCTTTTCTCTCTCTCTCTTTTTTTTCTTTTTTTGGGTCACACACAGAGGCGCTCAGGGGTTACTCCTGGCTCTGTGCTCAGAAGTTGCTCCTGGCAGGCACAGGAGACCAGGATTTGAACCACAGCCCTTCCTGGGTCGGCTGCGTGCAAGACAAAGGCCCTACCACTGTGCTATCTCTCCATCCCCTCTCTTTTCTCATATATATATAGCATATATTATGTCTATATGTGAGTGTGAAAAAGTTTTTCCTAGCTACTTTCTCTTATTCTTGGTTTATTTTAGTTACTGTTTATGTGTTTAATAGAAAGGTTTATTAGGGGCCCGGAGAGATAGCACAGCTATCTTGCCTTGCAAGCAGCCGATCCAGGACCAAAGGTGGTTGGTTTGAATCCCGGTGTCCCATATGGTCCCCCGTGCCTGCCAGGAGCTATTTCTGAGCAGACAGCCAGGAGTAACCCCTGAGCATCGCCGGGTGTGGCCCAAAAAAAAAAAAAAAAAAAAAAAAGGTTTATTAGGAAATAGACTGGACAGGAAAAGAAACTTCTCAACTGAGAAGGAACTTAGTATAGTTTAGTTCTCTTATTCTTGGGTTATTTTTGTTGCTGTTTATGTGTTTCTTTATAGAAAGGCTTATTAGGAACTAGACTGGACAGGAAAAGAAACTTCTCAACTGAGAAGGAACTTTAATTTAGAATATAGTATAGTATATTGTCTAGGATCTTATTTTACATTTTCATAGGCAAATAAAAGTTGTTTGGACTTCAAAAGAAAAAAAAGAAAGAATGCCGTTAAAGCTTTAGTTCTGCCAACTTTCCGTTGGTGCGTCTTTTCACTTGTACGCATGTGTTATCCTAACTGCGATGATCACCTTTATTTACCTACATGGAAGATCATTTTAATTTTAAAAAGGTGGGTATTTTTTGTTTATATGACACCAAAATGCCTTTTAAACTGCCATGTCAAAGAGAAACAATATTGAGGCCGGAGCGATAACATGGAGGCAGGGTGTTTGCCTTGCATGCAGAAGGACGGTGGTTCGAATCCCGGCATCACATATGGTCCCCCGTGCCTGCCAGGAGCGATTTCTGAGCGTAGAGTCAGGAGGAACCCCGGAGCGCTGATGGGTGTGGACCCCCCTCCCCCAAAAGAGAGAAACAATATTAAGCCTTCTAAATACTAAATAACACTTTTAAAAAATTAAGGTACCGTACCGTCTTATGTAATGCTACATACTGAATAAAAACTGTGGAAGTATATTTCAATCACAGTGGACAATACCCTTATTTGTTAATATAAAGGTATCAAATAACATCGGCAGTAAGAGATAGTAAGTTCTATCAAAAATGCAATTTTGAACTGGAGCAATAGTACAGCAGGTAGGGCATTTGCTTTGCGAAAGCCAACCCAAGTTCAGTCATGGGCATTCCGTATGGTCTCAAGACTACAGGAATGATTTTTGAGCACAGAGCCAGGAATAAGTCCAGAACACAGCCAGGTATGGCCCAACCCCATCTCCCCAAAAAGAAGAGAAAGGAAATGCAAACTAAAAATATTTTGTTTGAGACTGAGGTGGGTTAGAGCTACGGTGCAAAAAGCTAGAGGCCGTGCTTTGCGTGCCAGAGCTCCAGGTCCGACCTGCGGCACCACCTGGATTCCCGAGCGCTAAGCCACAGAAACAGCGCCTAGCACAGCTAGGAAAGGCACAAGCACTGCAGCACTACACCATTCTTCTGTTTTTTTAATTCGTTCTCACTTTATTTATCAATATTATTTATTATCACTTCTTTTTTTTTTTTTTTTTTTTTTTTTTGGTTTTTGGGCCACACCCGGTAACGCTCAGGGGTTACTCCTGGCTATGCGCTCAGAAGTTGCTCCTGGCTTGGGGGACCATATGGGACACCAGGGGATCGAACCGCGGTCCGTCCAAGGCTAGCGCAGGGAAGGCAGGCACCTTACCTTTAGCGCCACCGCCCGGCCCCCTTATTATCACTTCTTTAAATGAAAAACTGCATCCACATTGGTCTACTTAACCTTTGCTCGGGTCATCATCTTTCCTGGATAATAGCTTCAGCTGCTTTTTATTTAATAATTTTTACTTTTTTTAAAAAATTATATCCATAATTTTTTAAAATAATATTTTATTTAAACACAGTGGTTATAAACATGATTGTGGTTGTGTTTGTCATATAAGAGGATACCCCCCCATCACCAATGCAACATTCCCACCACCAATGTCCCAAATCTCCCTCCTCCCCACCTGTACTCTAAATAGGCTCTCTATTTCCTTCATATATTCTCATTGTTAGGAGAGTTCGCAATGTAGTTATTTCTCTAACTAAACTCATCACTCTTTGTGGTGAGCTTCTTGAGGTGAGCTGGAACTTCCAGCTCTTTTCTCTTTTGTGTCTGAAAATTATTATTACAAGGGTGTCTTTCATTTTTCTTAAAACCCATAGATGAGTGAGACCATTCTGCGTCTTTCTCTCTCTCTGACTTACTTCACTCAGCATAATAAATTCCATATACACCCATGTATAGGAAAATTTCATAACTTCATCTCTCCTGACAGCTGCATAATATTCCATTGTGTATATGTACCACAGATTCTTTAGCCATTCATCTGTAGAAGGGCATCTTTCTTGGTTGTTTCCAGAGTCTTGCTATGGTAAATAGTGCTGCAATGAATATAGGTGTAAGGAAGGGATTTTTGTATTATATTTCTGTGTTCCTAGGGTATATCCCTAGGAGTGGTATAGCTGGGTCGAATGGGAGCTCAATTTCCAGTTTTTGGAGGAATCTCCATATCGCTTTCCATAAAGGCTGGACTAGACAGCATTCCCACCAGAAGTGGATAAGAGTTCCTTTCTGGGGGGCCGGCGAGATAGCATGGCGGTAAGGCATTTGCCTTTCATGCACAAGGACAGTGGTTCAAATCCAGGCGTCCCATGTGGTCCCCCGTGCCTGCCAGGGGTTATTTCTGAGCATAGAGCCAGGAGTAATCTCTGAGCGCTGCCTGGTGTGACCCAAAACCCTCCCAAAAAAAAGTTTGGGAGGGGTTAAAAAAAAAGTTCCTTTCTCTCTACATTCTGCCAACACTGCTTGTTCTCATTCTTTGTGATATGTGCCAATCTCTGGCACCCACCATTCTTTTTTTTTTTTTTTTGGTTTTTGGGCCACACCCGGCGGCGCTCAGGGGTTACTCCTGGCAGTCTGCTCAGAAATAGCTCCTGGGGGCCGGGCGGTGGCGCTAAAGGTAAGGTGCCTGCCTTGCCTGCGCTAGCCTTGGACGGACCGCGGTTCGATCCCCCGGTGTCCCATATGGTCCCCCGAGCCAGAAGCAACTTCTGAGCACATAGCCAGGAGTAACCCCTGAGCGTTACCGGGTGTGGCCCAAAAACCAAAAAAAAAAAAAAAAAGAAATAGCTCCTGGCAGGCACGGGGGACCATATGCGACACCGGGATTCGAACCAACCACCTTTGGTCCTGGATCGGCTGCTTGCAAGGCAAACACCGCTGTGCTATCTCTCTGAGCCCCCACCATTCTTAAGAATTTTGAAATCATAATTTTCTTTTTCCATTTTATTTTTTTTACAATATGTAGCATAGTATGTAATAAACTTAGTATATAAGCTGTAAACTATTCTTTCAAATAAACATTTTAATTCTTTTATTTTTGCTATTTGGGCTACATCTAGCAGTATTCAGGGGTTACTCCTGGCTCTCATTCAAGAAATCACTCCTAAGACAGAGAAATAGCACAGGGGTAGGGCGTTTGCCTTGCATGCAGAAGACAGTAGTTTGAATTCCGGGATCCCATATTGTCCCCCAGCCTGCCGGGGTCGATTTCTAAGCGTAGAGCCAGGAGTAGCCCCTCAGTGTTGCCGGGTGTACACCTAACAACCAAAAACAAAAACAAAGAAATCACTCCTGGTAGTGCTCAGAGAACCAAGTGGGAGGCCAGGGATCGAACCAAGGTGGGCCACGTGCAAGACAAATGCCCTCCCCACTATACTACTGGTCCAGCCCCTATAAACATTTTATTTTAATTAGTTTATTTTGCAAGCAAACTCTTTAGCTTATGCACTATCTGGTCTGTCCTCAAATAAATATTTTTAAATACTTTTGAAGCATGAGTGCATACCATAAAACTCCCTAATAGAATGTATATCACCCCACTAAAATTCTTTTTTTTTTCTTTTTCTTTTCTTTTTGGTTTCTGGGTCATACCTGGCATCGCTCAGGGGCTACTCCTGGCTCTATGCTCAGAAATTGCCCCGGCAGACTCGGGGGACCATATGGGATGCCAGGATTCGAACCATCGTCCTTCTGCATGAAAGGCAAACGCCTTACCTCCATGCTATCTCTCCGGTCCCATAAAATTCTTGAGAGTCTACTGAAACAACTAATTCTGTCTAAGTCACAGGACCAGTTAAACCTTAGCAGGTTTGTCTAAACAAAGTTTCTAGTAGATAATTATGAAAATACAGAAAAATATTCCTGGATAATTAACTTTTAACAGTCTACTTCACAGACACCTTTTTTCCTTTCTTTAAAACTCTACTGGGCAACTTCCTATTATGCATTTTATTACAGTACTTATCAATGATGCCATTCCAAGTCAGAGAGAGAAGTGAATAAACTTGATTCAAATTGGTCTATTCTAGAAAATTATGTCAGAGCCCGGAGAGCTAGCACACCGCTGGGTGTGGCCCAAAAACCAAAAAAAAAAAAAAAAAAAAAAATTGTGTCGGGGATCCACATTCTTGCAAATTAGCCTGAATTTGGTAGGTGGCAAATTATTCCTAATAACAGAAAACGACAAAGAAGAAAAAGTCAGCAATAAAAGTAAGTTCATGATACAGACTTACCTCAGAAAAAAAAGTACTATATTTCGATGATGGATTTTCTGTCTGTGAAGAGCCAGAATCGCTGGCATTCACCAAATACGTTCGACTATCAGGGCGCAATTTTTCAGACAGGTGGCCTGCACAAGCCAGTTCATTTTCTTTATTTGCCATGTCACAGTCCCCACTTTCGGGGGACTGTTTTTTCCTGTCACAATGATGTGGGAAAGGATGATGAACTTTCTTTCTGCGATAGATCGCCTTGAATAGTTTCTCTGGGCTTCTCACAGCTTGTCCAACTGTTCTGTGAAAAGAATTTAGAACCAGGTGAAAAAAAAAAAACACTCAAAGTTTTAAAACACATAACGTTTTAACATCAGATGAGCACAAGCCTCTGAGATTAGAAGGGGAATTTAAAAGTCTAGCTTCGTCCTGGGAGAGAACTCAAAAGGCTGGAGCACATATTCTTGCATGAGGGGGAGACCTTGGGTTCAAAGCCCAGCACTGCATCACCCCTGAGCACTAGGAGGGAGTTGCTGCTGGAAAAAAATACCCACAAGAACAATAAATTTAACTTGAAGAGAAAAATGAAATTAAAAAAGAACAATATAAACAACCCAGAAAATAATGCAAAAGGTGCTTTATGCCTGGGGGCCGGGCGGTGGCGCTAAAGGTAAGGTGCCTGCCTTGCCAGCGCTGCCTTGGACGGACCGCGGTTCGATCCCCCGGTGTCCCATATGGTCCCCCAAGCCAGGAGCGACTTCTGAGCGCATAGCCAGGAGTAACCCCTGAGCGTTACCGGGTGTGGCCCAAAAACCAAAAAAAAAAAAAAAAAAAAAAAAAAAAAAGGTGCTTTATGCCTAATAAATATTTTAAAAAGTACCCGGACTAGATGCTTTCTACGTGAAATATTACGAGTCAGAATAAATCATAATAACTTCTAGTGACCAAATCTTTCTTTAACAAAGTGATATAATAATCATGCAACTTTGAATATTTTAATGTTTATTCTGATTAAGGGAGAGAAAATCTCATGGTTTAGGAACAAGATCATCAAATGTTTTGGACTCAGAATAATCTTCTTTTTGGGGAGCCTCTCCCCAACTGTGTGGGAGCCACTCTAGGCAGTTTTGAGAGGACTTCACAATGTCAAGGATGGAGTACAAGATTTCTGCATGCAAAGCATTTGCTCCATTCCTTCAGCCATCTCCTTATAGTACAAGATGCTCAATGCTCTTAGGTATTAGTACACCGTGGTACTCGGGCTACTCTGCATTGCATAGGGATTGCTGCTTTAGTACTTGTGGCAGACCACATGGTGCTAGATATCAAACCTGGGCCTCCTGCATGTAAGGCACAGAGAAATAATCCTTTAAGCTACCTCCCAGTCTCTCAAAATGATTAGGGGGCACGGCTTTGGGTCATAGCTGGTGGTACCTGCGGGTCCATATGGAGAGTAGGGATCAAACCAGGTAAGCTACTATGCAGCAGATATCCTGTATAATCTTTCTGGCCCCGGAGAGATAGGATGGAGGTAAGGTGTTTGCCTTTCATGCAGAAGGACGGTGGTTCGAATCCCGGCATCCCATATGGTCCCCCGTGCCTGCCAGGGGCGATTTCTGAGCGTAGAGCCAGGAGTAACCCCAGAACATGGCCGGGTGTGACCCAAAAACCCAAAAAAAAAATTTTTTTTTTGGCCCCAAATAATTTTTTTATGTAGGCAATATTAATTGAGTTACTTAATCAGAAACTAAAACCAAGAATATCTGTTAATTTACTTTTTTTGTTTTTTGTTTTTTGTTTAGGAGGAATCCGTGAGTGCTGCCAGGTGTGACCCAAAAACCAAAAAAAAAAAAAAAAAAAAAAAAGAGTGGATAATAAAATTGAGGTAGGGGCCAGAGAGAGAGCACCGTGGGTAGGGCATTTGCATTGTATGTGGCTGACCTGGTTTCTATCTCCATCATTCCATATGGTCCCCTGAGCCTGTTATGAATAATTTCTAAGCACAGCCAAGAGTAACCTCTGAGCACCATTGGGTGTGGCCCAAACACATTCACACATTCATAAAATCGAGGCAAATACATACAATAAAATACTATGCAGCCATAGAAATCATAAGATTGTGAAATTTGCATGACTTGAATAGATGATCTCATATTAAATGAAGTCAGAAGCCAAGAAAAGGAAGAATACCAGATATTTTCAGTACTCTATAGTTTATATGATCACTTGTCTAGGCAATAGTGAATATTAAAGGTGGATAAAACTCAAGATGACAAAAAAAGAGGCCAAGGAAAGAGAGACTTGACGTAGGGGAGCAATTAAGAGGAGACTTGGAAATTACAGAGGGGCAACAGAGGGTCTTGGGCACCTTTATGGCTGGGGTAGAGGTGAGGTTGCTCTATATAGCTCAATCACTAGAACACTGAAAGCACGGGACAAAAACTACAATAATCAAGCTTAAAAACGTAACTGCCAAGGAAACAAGAATGAGATGGACAGGTACCTGGGACCACTGGATCGGGCCAATGGGTGTTGGAATGAAAGGTGAGAACACTTTATCCTTATAACCCTCTTAGAAACAACTTTATAAATCATAATGCCTCAAAATAAAACGTGTGAAAAGATGAATAAATGAATCATTTTGACTAATTTTAAGAAGGGACCTAGAGAGTCAAGATTACATTTTCAGAACCAGTATTTAGGAGGAAGTGCCTCTAGTTTGATAGATCTAAAATGAGTGTCACTTCATCACTGCCTAGGTAGAAGACACCGAACAATTCATTACTCTGATCTTGTTTCTCTTATAACAGAGGCAATGATATCTGCATCTAGCAGGTAACAATGGTTGAACTATTGTTAAGATAAGAGACTAAGAGATGGCAAATGTGTGTTTATTATAATAACAGGCACAAGGGAGCTGCCTGACAACAAGCTAATCATTATAATAAAAAAGAACACTTGTTTATCTTCTATTTTCACATGCAGCCAGCTTTTAATATTTGTTGTTTCCCACAGGCTTAAAGAAATTCTTTTTTTTGTTTTTGTTTTTTAAGAAATTCTTACCTGTTTATGTAAGCAGCCAATTGTTTTGGAGATTTCTTAACCTGAAAAATAAAAGTAAGTAATTACAGCTAGTTCTATAATAAAGCTATGAACCTCGTGACTGGTATCAACAGAACTAAAATTCAGCATTTATATATTTCCAATCAAGCTTTCTCTGTTCTAAATGTTAGTTTCAATCAATCACAAAACTGTATGCTGTAACTTTCTGAGAAAGCAGTCTATCTATTCCTTCTTACAAAATACTTATAACGGTACTTAACATAAGAACTGAATTTATTATGGGTTAAAAGAAATCTTATCAGCACTATTTAGCCTTGTAATAAAGAACAAAAAGTGTCTCTCAGATAACTCCTTTATATTTAAACTTTACCACATATCAAATACAGTATATATTAGGGGCAAAAGAATTGAGATCAACCCACAGATATCATAGCATACACGATCTGTGATAGACAGAAGGTTTGTTTTTTTCCATAAATTCAAGTTGAAAATACTAACATTCTTCTCTTACAAAGCCTTAATGAATGGAATTAGTGTCTTTAATACAGGACCCCTTTAATTTAATTTCTCTGGCTTCTTTTACCATGTGAGGGCACAGACAGAAGATGGATAACCATGAACCAGATAATGGCTCCTCAACAAAGACAAACATACCAGACTTGAGCTGCCAAGCCTTGGGTTTCTGAACTTCCAGAACCATGAGAAACATTTTTGTTTTATAAGCAGCACAGTTTGCAGTCTGTTACTGCAGCCAGAGTAGATTAAGGTCATATCCACGACCTAGAAACCATGGACTTACCTCCTTCATGTTCTTACTAGTGAAATTAGAGATCCTTTTTCTGGGAAGACCAATGGAATGATCCTCAATCTCATAACAAAAGTTCCGTTTTTTAACATTGTGGGTTTCAGATGCCATAATCTCGTAAATACCTAAACAAAATAAAAACAGTAAATAAAAAACTTGTGGTCATTTCCTTAACACACATATGGAAATAAAACAGTCCCATATCTGGGGCCTGAGCATAGTACAGTAGGTAGGGCACAACCCACTTTTTCTTGAACTGAGCTGACCTGGGACCAACTTGGGTTGGAGTACCGACATCCCATGTGGTCCCCCGAGCCTGCCAGGAATGATTTCTGAGCACAGAGCAAGGAGTAACCTGAGTGCCACCAGGTGTGGCCCCAAAATCAACCAAAGAACCAAACAAAAACAAGTCCTATCCCATATTAAGGCATATTTCTCATTTATACAATTGTTAGAACCTCCCATTGGAATAATGGAAAAGTGTACAGTGAAGGATGGAAGTGGGTTTTCAGTGATGCACACATTTCAAACAACCGTGATGATGCATTGTTCCTTTGGCTGGGAATGTGCGTTAGTGATGGAGCACATGACCTGCAAGTCTGAGGTGCTGGGTTCAATCCAGGGACTGGAAAAACAAAAACCAGGAACAGAGGTGTGACCTCACAGAGCATGTAATGCATTGTTGTGCCACCAAGAAGTAAACAGCCTTGAACGAGGAGGAAGTCCCAGATAAAGCACCCCAGAAAATGTGTTCCTTCTATTCTCATTCTTTTTAAAGAAGCCGGGAAAGACCAACGGATAACACCAAGTGACACTCCAGCACTCGGTGTGGAAGATGAAACCAAAGGCTTTTGCACAGCAAGGCACAGGCACTGCCACTTGAACCACATCCTTGAGCCGCCTCACTGACCCCACCGGCCTCCATTTCTCGTGACAACCATTTATAATAACAGAGCACGTAGGAGCCGGGCAGCTGCACAGCGGTAGGGCGTTTGCCTTGCGTGAAGCCGATCCCGGACAGGCAGTGGTTCAAATCCCATCATCCATAGGGTCCCCCGTGCCTGCCAGGAGGAGTAGCTCCAGAGCACTGCCAGGTGTGACCCCAAAGCAACAAAAAAGAGAAAGTGATAGAGCATGCAATATTTCCAATGGGAAATTTTAACATCCCTTCCCTGCCCCCCCCCCTCATCATTCACCACCTATTAAACTTTCAGGCTATGAAATCAGAGCGACACAGTAGTGGTATGTATATTACTGGGTTAAATATGATCACAAGAAGCCAAAGGAATCAGCTTGGGATTTTGTATTTCTGTGACTTTGCTTTACGCAGGCTCGTCAAATTTTCGCTTCAATCTTAGAGCAAATTCTGCAACATTTTGCTACGTCTTTGAGAAATTAATCTACATTCTCCTATTCCTTCAATTACACCCTCGAGATAAAATATAATGTGGCGTCCCATTTACATAACAAGAGAAAGTTCATGATTTCCTCACAGGCAGTCTGATTTCAACAGAAAATTTATTTCAGGTGACACCTGACCTGCAAGCCAAACTCCCTTGAAACATTTACTGAGCTGGGCCAAAACAATATTACGGTGCAGAGGGTTCTGGCGTTACATGCAAGAGAACTGGGTTTGATGCCTCGTGTTTCATGTAGCCCCGAGCCTGGCCTGCAGTAATTCCTGAAAGTAAGCCTCTGAGCATTGCTGGATGTGGTCCCCAAACCCAAACCAAACATACAAAAATCGATTTGCCCTAGAGGACATGTACATGGTGACTAGCATCCTGGTCTAAAAAGAGTTGGCAGCTTGAACAGCGCAGGGCCTCATCTATGCAAGGCATGTTTTCTACCACCAAGTCACAGCCCAACTTCACACTTTAGCTCAGCGGTATCTGGAATCCAGCCCAAAGAAAAGATCACCCTTCCTCTGTACTCTCTCTCTAGGGCCTACAATAATGTGGTTTTTTGTTTGTTTGTTTGTTTGTTTGTTTTGGGGTCACACCCAGCAGCGCTTAGGGGCTACTCCTGGCTCTACACTCAGAAATCGGGGTACCATATGGGATGCTGGAATTCAAAACACTGTCCTGCATGCAAGACAAAAGCCTTACCGCTGTGCTATCTCTCCGGCACTGATGCAGTTACAAAATTGGTCATAGTTTTCTGTCACACAATGTCCAACACATCATCCCTTGCACATTTCCCACCACCAATGACCCCAGTTTCCCTGATATCCTCTCCTTTACCCCCCCCCTCTATGGCACACCCACTTTTCCTCTTTCCCTCCTCCTTTTTTTCCCTTAGACACTGTGACTGCAATGATACTTTCAAAAAGCTCCACACACATTTTGGAGGGGGGGCGGTCCACATACATTTTTATCTGTTTCTTTTGGACATACTCACTGGTGCTCCAGGGAACTATATGTGGGGCCGGGGATCAAACTGGGACCAGCCATAATATGTCCATTTTCTTTTCTTTTTCCTTCCTCCCTCCCTCCCTCCTTACCCTCCCTCCCTCCTTCCTCCTTCCTCTCTCCCTCCCTCCTTCCTTCTCCCTCCCTCCCTCCTTCCTCCTCCCTCCCTCCCTTCCTTCTTTCCTTCCTTTTTGTTTTTTGTTTTTGGGCTACACCAGGTGATACTCAGGGGTTACTCCTGGCTCTATGCTCAGAAATGGCTCCTGGCTCAGGGGACCATATGGACGTCGGGGAGTTGAGCCACAGTCTGTCCTAGGTCAGACGCATGCAAGGCAAACGCCCTACCGCTGTGCCACCACTCTGGCCCTCCCACCTTCCCTCCTTTCCTCCTTCCTTCCTTCCTCCCTCCTTCCCTCCCTGCCAGCAATGCTTAGAACTTACTCCTGGCAATACTTAGGGAACCAATGGGTTTCTGGGGCTCAAATCTAGATGGCCTTGTGCTAGGAAAATGCCCTCCATTGTACTATTGCTACAACCCTTCCCATGTATTTCTGATAAACACCCCAAAGAAAACCTTTCTTAGAAACTTCTGTATATGCAGAAGTGTAAAATTTCTGCAAGTAATTTCAGGGCATTTTAAGATTTCCTGCAAACTAATCCATAGACAATATTCTGCCAGTATCCACACGGTAAGAAATCTCTAGAAGAAAATGTTTAACAAAAAACAAATGCAGTGACACAGGGGTTCCCATATGTCAAAAGAAGCTCTGAAGAAAGTCTTCAGGGACAAACAGCACACTGAGAAAAGTGCATGTCTAGAACTGAAAGACATGAAGCAACATGGTTTGTTTGGCAATCTCTTAAGAAGATGCATGTGACTGGACCTTATTTATGCTGAGGGCTGGCGGCCAGAGAATGGGAAAAGAGGCTGAAGAAAAGGCAGAATCTAGACCATAAATTCCAAAAATGAATTTTTCAAAAGAAGGGGACTTTGAATCAAAACCACCATGCAGTCATTCCTTCTCTCAAAACCTTTTCTCAAAACCCTATTGTTTCGGAAGCCCAGTAAAGTGGGGTTTTTATTCTTTTTTTTTTTTTTTTTTTTATGTTTTTTGGGTCACACCCAGCAGTGCTCAGGGATTATTCCTGGCTCCATGCTCAGAAATTGCTCCTGGCAGGCACAGGGACCATATGGGACACCGGGATTTGAACTGATGACCTTCTGCATGAAAGGCAAATGCCTTACCTCCATGCTATCTCTCCAGCCCCAAGGGGTTTTTATTTCTTTATGGACCACACCCAAGTCAGAATGCTGGAGAACTACTGTGATAAAGGTCACCCCCAACAGTGTTCCAAGGATTATGCTTGAACCTGAGCATGAAAAGTCTCACGCTCCTCCTGTTGAACTACTTCTCCAGCAATCACTAAAGGGCAGGGCTTACTCCTGGCTTTGTGCTCAGAAATTGCTCCTAGAGTGGCTTAGGGACCATATGGGGTGCCGGTATTGCGCCCATGTTGGCCATGTGCAAGGCAAGCTCCACACCTGTTGTACTATCTCTTCAGCTTCTCAAGAGTGTTTTTTAAAAGCATAAAGGCTTAAGTGATAGCAACAATCCGCAAGCTATTAATGCAAAGTGTCAAATGACAGCATATTTGAAAAAGCCAAATCTAAATCAACAGTAAGATGAAAAGCAAAATCTTTCCAAGGTTTAGGAACTGGTAATACTGAAGACTTCAAGAACCGGGGATACTCATAAACAACTTTGTGACTGTGGAAAATAAAAACAACTTTATTATGAACGAGCTTATAACCACAGTGTTAAAAGTAGAGATAAAGGAGCTGGAGAAATAGCACAGCTGTAGGCATTTGCCTTGCAAGCTGCTGACCCAGGATGGACATTGCTTTGAATCCCAGCATCCCATACTCCCCTCCCCATGCCTGCCAGGAGCAATTTCTGAGCACAGAGCCAGGAGTAATCCTTAAGCGCAGCTAGGTGTGGCCCCAAAACAAACAAAAAAAGTAGAGATAAAAGTGGATTTAAGAACTATAGAGGGGGGGCCGGGCGGTGGCGCTCGAGGTAAGGTGCCTGCCTTACCTGCGCTAGCCTAGGAGACGGACCGCGGTTCGATCCCCCGGCGTCCCATATGGTCCCCCAAGCCAGGAGCGACTTCTGAGCGCATAGCCAGGAGTAACCCCTGAGCGTCACCGGGTGTGGCCCAAAAACCAAAAAAAAGAACTATAGAGGGGCCTGAGCAATAGGACAATGGAGAGGGCATTTGCCTTCCACATGGCTGACCTGAGTTCAGTTCCCAGCATCCCATCTGGTCCACTAAGCACTCCCAGGAGTAATTCCTGATGCAGAGCCAAGAGTAACAGGTGTGGTCCCAAAACCAAACCAAACCAAAAGAACAACAAAAAAGAATTATAGGGAGGCCAAAGTTATAGGACATTGGGTAGAATGTTTGCTTTGTATGCAGCTGACCTGGGTTCAATATCTAGTACATTGGGCCAGAGAGAGCATGGAGGTAGGGGGTTTGTCTTGCATGCAGAAGGATGGTAGTTCAAATCCCGGTATCCCATATGGTCCTCTGCCAGGAGCGATTTGAGTATAGAACTAGGAGTAACCCCTGAGCACTGCTGAAGGTGACCCCCCAAAAATCGAGTGCATCATATGATCCCTGAACCCCTAGTAGAGCCAGGAATAGCCCCCCCAAAAAAAAAAATTATAGGAACTGGAAGACAATACAACAGCCGGTAAGGTACTGGCTTTGCATACAGCTAACCTCGGTTCAATCCTCCACACACAGCATACTGTTCTCCAAGCAACACAAGCCTGATCCCTGAGCGCAGATCCAGAAGACCTCCTGGACACTGCCTATTTCTACCTAAAATCAAAACCAAACAGCAGCAACAACAAAAACTATAGAGAAGGGGCTGGAGAGATAGCAGCAGTAGGGCGTTTGCCTTGCACATGGCCTACCTGGGAAGCACCCAGGTTCGATCCTCAGAGTCCCACATGGTCCCGAGCCTGCCAGCCAGGAGTGATTTCTGAGCACAGAGCCAGGAGTAAATCCTGAGCGCCACTGGGTGTGACCCAAAAACAAAGCAAAACAAAAACTATAGTGAATCTAGAGAGAATGCTCAATGGGCCAGAGCACATGGTTTTCATACAAGGAAGCTGAGCCCCAGCATCTCAAGGTCTCCTGAGCATTTAGCTAGGAGTAGACCCTGACAATAAGTGTTCCCCCCAAACCCCTCACTCCACACACCCCCAAAAAACAAAAAAAAACCTATAATGATTGCATATCCAGTTATGAAAGATTCCTAGATTCCTTTTTCCATTCTAGTCAAAGCCTTTTAATTTTAGTCTATGAAAAATTTTTTGTTTGGGGGCCACACCCGGCAGCGTTCAGGGGTTACTCTGGCTCTACACTCAGAAATTACTCCTGGCAGGCTGAGGAGAGCATATGGGATGCTGGGGATTGGCCATGTGCAAGGCAGACCTCCTGCCCACTGCTAATCACTCTGGCCCCTGAAAAAAATTTTATTCTTTTTTTTTTTTTTTTTTTTTAGTTTTTGGTTTTTGGGTCACACCCGGCAGCACTCAGGGGTTATTCTTGGCTCTCTATGCTCAGAAATCACTCCTGGCAGGCTCAGGGGATCATATGGGTGCCAGGATTTGAACCGATGACCTCTGCATGAAAGGCAAGTGCCTTACCTCCATGCTATCTCTCCGGCCCCTATTCTTTTTTTCTTGCCTTTGTTCTTGGGCCACAACCAGTGGTGCTCAGGGTTTACCCCTGTATCATCCCTGGTAGGCTCAGGGGACTATATGGGATGCCAGGGATCAAACCCGGGTTGGCTGTGTGCAAGTTTAAATGACCTACCTACTGTACTGTCACTCTGACCCAAAACTGTGAAAAATTATAATTCAGCTCTTGGCACGAGAAATGCTCGGTACAAATGAGGGTGGGAGGAAGACTCAAGAAAAAGATGAATGTTTATATCTTAAGTGTTGAGATTTCTAATATCTCACTGACTACCTGACTCACAAAGGCCTGCTGACAGGCAGTCTTCTAAGTCCAGGGAAAAAAAAGCATGAGTTATTCTGGAGGAATTCTTAATGAGTCCCAAAGGAAAATACATACATATGCAGACACCAAAATAAACACATACTCCTAAAAATATCGACGTTAGAAGCATCTGTCAAATGGAACAGAAGCAAGCCGTGCTTCCGCAGTGCCCAAGAGGCCCTGCAGTGTCAGGATTGAACCTCCGACTCCTGTGAACTGCAGTTATTGCTGAGCCCTCTGAGGCATCTCCTGAGGCCTACTTTGAATACTCTTTCCTCAGGAGATGACAGAGTGAATACTCTGTCCTCCTTTCATAAGAAAAACATGGACATACTTCAGAGATGTCATCTTTAAAAATGTTTTTTAAAATACTTTTTAATATTTTATTGCTAAAACGTAATGCTAACCACTAATAATAAGTCAAAAATGTCTTTTCTGGAGTTGATAGCACGTTGGTAGGGCGTTTGCTTTGCTTGCTGCTGACCCAGGACGGACCCGTATTCAATCCTGGCATCCCATCTGGTCCCCTGAATCTGCCAGGAACAATTTCTGAGTGCAGAGCCAGGAATAACCCCACGAACACCGCTGGGGTGTATGTGTGTAATGAGTCTATGAAATGCTCTAATCATAAAATCTAATGAAGCACCCAGTTGACTAGTGACCGGTAAGGCTGAGTTGAGTAGGAATGGCAGCAAACAGACCCAACAATTCTCCTGAGAGAAATGTTCTAGGAGAGGCTGAAGAGATACTACAGTGCATAAGGCAATTAATTAACTTACATGCAACTGACCTTTTCCAATCCCCAGCAATGAATAGGATATGCTAACAGCAACATGGGTGATCCCTGAGCAGAAAGCCAGCAGTAAATCCTAAGCACAGCTCTGTGGGACCCAAAAACAAAACAAAACAAAAAATATTCTAGACAAGGATGATGGTTGTACAATTTCATATATATTTATTATCAGTGAGCTATAAGTCAATCTTATGGTATGTAACATCTACATTGAAATGAAACCAGGTTTTTATTTTATTTATTTCTTTGACAGAGAACCTGGACTTCTCTCAAAAGGTGGAGAGACTACTCCAAGACCTATTCCCTCATGAAAATAGAAAAGTGTTAAGGTGCACCTCTCAAGAGGGGAGATACAGGTAACATGTGTGGGTGCCATATGCATTGGCTGGTGACACAAATGTGAAGAACACCAATGCAAGGGCCCAAGTAACACATGTGTCTCCATGAAACTTTATTTATTTATTTATTTTTGCTTTTCGGGCCACACCCTGTGACGCTCAGGGGTTACTCTTGACTGCTCAGAAATTGCTCCTGGCTGGGGGGACCATATGGGTTGCTGGGATTCGAGCCACTGTTCGTTCTGGGTTGGCTGCATGCAAGATTACCACTGTGCTATCTCTGTGGCTCATTCATGAAATTTCTAAGTCAAGGAAACTATCAAAACTGCAAAAGCTGAGCCCGGAGTGATAGCACAGTGGTAGGGCGTTTGCTTTGCATGCTGCTAACCCAGGACAGATCCGGGTTCGATTCCCAACATCCCATATAGTTCCCTGAGCCTGCCAGGAGTGAGTTCTGAGCACAAAGCACTGCGGGGTTGGCCCCAAAACAAAATCAACAACAACTAAAACAACAACAAAGTAGTTAAAAAAAAAGTGATTACTGAAATATGAGGCTTTTGATGAAAAAAGAACAAAGGAAGCAAGGCTAAACAGAATAAAAGCCAAGTCCAGGAAATACTAAGAGACCAGAATACTGAACGCCAGCCATACTACATATTTCTTCAGCTAATTCAGTGATTGCACTGGGTAGCTTTTGAAAGAAGAACTGGCATATGAAAGGAACTGGAGGGATAAATGTCCTTTATATAATAACTATCCCCTAACAGATAAAAAGAAGCCTGTTCTATGATCTGCAAAGGCTGCCAAATGAAGAGATTAAACAGCTCTAAGAGTCCAGACACTCCCTCCCTAATCACACCAGGGGAAGGACTCACCCTACAGGAATGAAACAAGTCCGGACTTCTGCCTAATGATTTAAGTCACTGCTCAATACCAAATTAACGTGAACTTTCTTTTGACACGCGTACAATACACTAGAGGGGCCAGAGCATTAGGACAGCGAGGAAGGCGTTCACCTTGCTCCTGGCTAACCTGGGTTCACTACCCAGCATCCCACATGGCTCCTCAAATTTGCCACGAATGATTCTTGAGTGTAGAACCGGGGTAAGTCCCGAACACTGCTGAGTATGGTCCAAACACAAAACAAATGGTGTGTGTGTATGTTAAAGTAGATCATAATATTCCTATGATTCTTCTCCGTTCTTCATAGTCACTCTCACTGCTGTAAATCAAATAAGCAATATTACCTAAAAGATGTAAGTTAAAACCATTTTAAGGCCAGAACAATAGCACAGCAGTGGGGCGTTTGCCTTGCATGTGGCCAACTTAGGATGGACAGTGGTTCCCTTGCCAGCATCCCATATGGTCCATCGAGCCTGTCGGGCGATTTCTGAGCACAGAACCAGGAGTAACCCCTGGTGCTGCCAGGTATGACCCAGAAACCAAACCAAAACAGAACAAAACAAAAAAGGCAGATTCACTGAGACCACATACAGGTACACTGAACTCTTGGCCTCATGCTTTTAGGGCAGAATCTTTTGCCACTATGCCATCTCCAAGATTCCAAACTTTTTATTTATAAGTTAGTGATTAAAATGGTATTTTTAGGGGGTTTTGGGTCACACCCAGCATCACTCAGGGGTTCCTCCTGGCTCTGCACTCAGAAGTCACTCCTGGCAGGCTCAGGGAATCATATGGGATGCCAGGAATCGAACCCAGGTCTGTCCTTGGTCAGCAGCATGCAAGGCAAACACTCTACCATTGTGGTACCACTCCAGCCCCAACAAAATACTATTAAAACAAACATGTAAGATTTAGACCATACGCTTTCAGTATGATTATTTTATTTCTTTGTTCAGTTTTTTGAGCCAGACCTGGAGGTACCCAAGACTAACTTCTGGATCTGTGCTCAGAAATCACTCCTGAAGGGGATCGGGGATCATGAGGTGCTCGAACCCAGGTCAGCCACATGTGAAATAAGCACCCTACCACTATATTACTGCTCCAGCCTCTTACTGTGATTTTTTTTTTACCCCCGAAAGATCAGGTAACCAGTCCAAAAAGATTGACAGAAAGTACAGCACAGAATCAACGCCATTCTACATACCTTTGATTTTGAGCCCATTCAATTCCAGAGTCAACATTTTCAATCCTGAATAGCCAAGTGGTATAAGATGAGAACAGACTTCTCTAAGGAGATGATGACAGAGAGGCAGAAATCACCCCAAACACGCTCCACATCTCTTACTTCCCTCACCATAAAAGGAGAGCCTTTTCTTTCTTCTTCTAAGGCCCATCATGACTTATGGAATGTAACTTAAAGACAAATCATAGATTTCTCCATAAGATTGTTGCCACGAAAAAAGAAAAGGGAACACTAAGCATGTATTTTTTATTTTCTTCAAGAATTTCAGTGAGGAGACTGTGACATCCATTAGTACAGTGTGTACTTAGGACATTTGCCTTTCATTCTTCATCCCAGGTTCAATCCCTGAGCAGTCAGGTGTGGTCCCAAAACAAACAAAAGATCCAAAACCCAGATTTCAGTGAGGGGTCAGATAGGTAAAGCCTTTACTTGCCTTGTTTATCACCAGCCCAGTTTATCCTTGGCACAACATATGACCCCCTGATCATCACCAGGAGTGACCTTTGACCTCTGTGCACAAAGTCAGGAGGAGTAAGTCCTGAGCACAACCAGGTATGATGGGTCAAGCCCTTTCCCCAATTAAAAGCTAAAAAAAAAAAAAAAAAAAAAAAAAAAGGAAAAAAGAATTTCAGTGAAAGGAAGAGAAAAAGAAAAAAAAAGTTAAGATTTTTCTGGGGCAGCTTTTAAAGCATGGAGACACTGAGCTCCTTCCCACTAAATTCAGCTACTAGAGTCTCAAGAACCGTCTTGGAATCCAAAGTACCAGGTATTCGGATCAAATTGAAAAGCAAGATGATAAAAAGGGAACTGAGAATGAGAGGGGTGATCCAAACAGGGTCAGTGTACACAAAGGAATATTGAAATAGCTGCTTTTAGAGAATGTCTTGTGAAGTGGAAGAAGGCTCAAAAAGTACAATATCTATCCAGGGCCAGATACTGAGGAAGGGCACTGGCCTTGTGCGTGGCCTAGCTGAGTTTGATTCCCAACACCCTCGAGCCACACCAACAGTGTTTCCTCAGTGCAGAGACTTAGGAGTAAACCCTGAGAACCACCTGGTGAGCTGCAAAAAAGTACTTAGCTTAAAAAGGAGAATAAAGGGCCCGGAGAGATAGCACAGCAGTGTTTGCCTTGCAAGCAGCCGATCCAGGACCAAAGGTGGTCGGTTCGAATCCCGGTGTCCCATATGGTCCCCGTGCCTGCCAGGAGCTATTTCTGAGTAGACAGCCAGGAGTAACCCCTGAATACCGCTGGGTGTGGCCCCAAAACCTAAATAAATAAATAAATAAATAATAAAAAACATCATCTATTCAAAAGGATTCTGTCAAAACTAACAAAAGTTATTACTAAGATCACAGATTATTTATATTTTCTCTATTTTCTACAATGATCATAAATTTTTTCACCATGAAAATATTCAACTCAAAAAAAAATTTTTTTTTTTTGGTTTTTGGGCCACACCCGGCAGTGCTCAGGGGTTACTCCTGGCTGTCTGCTCAGAAATAGCTCCTGGCAGGCATGGGGGACCATATGGGACACCGGGATTCGAACCAACCACCTTTGGTCCTGGATCGGCTGCTTGCAAGGCAAACGTCGCTGTGCTATCTCTCTGGGCCCAACTCAAAAAAATTTAACTCAATGAAATCTCATGATAAAACACACTTAACAGTTTTGTTTTTTGTTTATTTTTTCCTTAAAAAAAGGCAAAAAATAAATGCCAACATACAGAAATATTATTTTACAGAAAGAATCTATTTTAAGTTTCCCCAAACCAGGGCAACTTCATCAAATCTTACTTCTCACCTACTGCCTTCACGCTATTTCTATCTTTGAATTCTCCCTTTGAACAGATTCCTTCTGCTTTAAAATATGCTCAGGTTTCCCCTATCAACTATCCAACTCTTTCTTTGCTCTTCTGTCCTGCCAAATTCCTACAATGAGTGCTTTTTAGTTCCCATTTTCACTTTAACCCTTTACAACCTTGCTTTTATTTTGTCTTCTCACCTGAAGGAAAAAAGCATCTTTAAGATCCACAGAAGTTTTAGAGAACCTTATGGCACTGACAATGGTCATGAAGGTTAGCCAAGGTAACACTAAAAGCTGCCCATTCTTCCCTGCCATTTGGCTTTTCAAAACCTAATTCCCACCTACTGCTACAGCCCTGAATCTGGGCAGGGCACGTCTTCTGGGGTCAGGAGGATAGTAAAGGTGATGAAACCCAGGGTCTCAAGTGTACAAGGCAAGTATTCTGTCAACGAGCTATATATCACACCAGCACCTCACTAGAAAAAATTATTAAATATTTTACAAGTATTAACGTTTATGCTTTGGGTATACAAGTCATACACCTCCTCTAACACCAATGTTACAGCACTACTTTGGGAGAATGGGGACATACCCAGTGGTTTTCAGGCTTACTCCTGGCTCTGCACTCAAGATCACTTCTGGTGGGCTCAGGAAACATGATGTGCTGGGAATAGAATCTGGATCAGCCATGCATAAAGGCAAATGTCATGCCTGCTCCTACCTCTCTCTGCTTTCTCTCTGGCCCTCATAGTGCTTGTTTGGGGTGGTGGTGGTGGTGGTGGTGTGTGTGTTTGAGTGTTTGGGGGGGCACACTCAGCAGCCCTCGGAGGTTGTTACTCCAAGCTTAGAAATCACTTCTGGTAGGCTCGGGGGACCATATGGGATGCCGAGGATTGAACCTGGGTTCGCTCTGGCCTCCCTCACAGTACTTTTTTACTCCATTTCCCTTGTGTTCTCCCGCCCTTTTTAATTTTGGGCCACACCCAGAGATGCTCAGAGATTACTCCTGACTATGCACTCAGAAATCACTCCTGGCTTGGGGGACCATATGGAATATAAGGGGAGGAAAGGAATCAAACCGTGGTCCTTCCTGGGTCAGCTACCTGTAAGGCAAATGCCCTACTGCTGCGCTATCGCTGTGCCCCCACCCCCGCCGTCCCTCTTTGGATCCTTTTCCTTTAATAACTTTTTCCTTTCCACACCAAAATTTAAATAAACATGATTTCATGACCAATGATTTCTCTAAACCTAGCTTCTCCCCTTAATGTCTATTGATCTATACCAGTTTCTACGTATTCAGCTTCCTAATCTGTCATTTGCTGGATGGGAACTAATACATTCCAAAACAAGCCTCTTAATCTCTTACAATAGCCAATGGTGTTAATCAAATAGCAATATCATTAAAAGTAGTAACAGGGGACTGGAGAGATACTACAGCAGTAGGGCACTTGGCTTGCACGTGGTAAGGGTTTGACCCCCAGTATACTATGGTGCCCTGAGCACAACCAGGAATACTTCAAGGGTACAGAGCCAGGAGTATGCCCTAAACTTCACAAGGTGTAGCCCTGAATACAAAATAAATTAATTAAAATTAAAATAATAGGGCCCGGAGAGATAGCACAGCAGCGTTTGTCTTGCAAGCAGCCGATCCAGGACCTAAGGTGGTTGGTTCGAAACCCGGTGTCCCATATGGTCCCCCGTGCCTGCCAAGAGCTATTTCTGAGCAGACAGCCAGGAGTAACTCCTGAGCACCACCAGGTGTGGCCCAAAAACCCAAACACCCCCCAAAAAAATTAAATTAAATTAAATTAAAATAATAGCTATCCTGGGGCTGGAGAGATGGTACAATGGGTAGGGCACTTGCCTGGCACAGAGCCAAGGCGGGTTTGACCCCCAAGACCCCAGATAATCCCCCAGCATTGCTAGGAGTAATCCTTGGGCCAAAGTCAGAAGTAAACCCTGAGCACTGCTAGGTGTGGCCCACAAATCAACAACGACAAAACAGTAAGTTAGCCTTTGTCCAAAGTTTGCCAGGTATCAGCGATACGTACTTTAAATATATCATGAAGAAATTAAGGCACAGAAATACATCAAAATTGAATGATATAAAAATAATAAGCATTTAAGACTGAAACCCAAGTATTTTATCCTTCTGGTTCCACTTTGAACCAATATATACGGTCCCTCGATTAACAAGCTATATTAAGAATGATATATACAGAATAAACAAGTGATGCCAGTTGTCATTCTTTCTACCTCATGAATTTTGACTGGTTATTTATTTTATTTTTCCCAACTCTACAATGGGGGTATTACTGCAAAGATAAAAAGTCTACACCCGGGCCCGGAGAGATAGCACAGCGGTGTTTGCCTTGCAAGCAGCCGATCCAGGACCAAAGGTGGTTGGTTCGAATCCCAGCGTCCCATATGGTCCCCCATGCCTGCCAGGAGCTATTTCTGAGTAGACAGCCAGGAATAACCCCTGAGCACCGCCGGGTGTGGCCCCCAAAAAACCAAAAATAAAATAAAATAAAAATAAAAAGTCTACATCCAAGTTATTACCAGTCAATAGTTATTTAGAATATAACTTTACATAACTGTGACTTTGGAAGGCAAATTAGAAAACATTATATAATAAGTACACTATGACCATGAACTTTTAGTAACCATATAATTTGTCGCACAAACCAAGACACTGGGCCGGAGCAGGGGCGCAAGCGGTAGGGTGTTTGCCTTGCTACGCACTAACCTAGGACGAACCATGGTTCAAACCCCCAGAGTCCCATATGTACCCCAAGCCAGGAGTGATTTCTCAGTGCATAGCAGGAGTAACCCCTGAGTGTCATTGGGTGAGTCCCCCAAAATAAAAACCAAAACCAACAAAGTTAGGGCAGGGCCAGAGCAATATCACAGTGGATAGGATATTTGCCTTGTATGCAGCCAACCAAAGTTCAATACCTGGGTTTGATCCCTGGCATCGCATATGGTCCCCGAGCCTGATATATATATATATTTTTTTTTTTGAATATATACAATTCATATATATGTGAATATATACAATTCATGTATATATTCTTTTTTTTTTTGGTGGTTTTTGGGTCACACCCGGCAGTGCTCAGGGGTTATTCCTGGCTCCATGCTCAGAAATTGCTCCTGACAGGCACGACAGACCATGTGGGACACTGGGATTCGAACCGATGACCTTCTGCATGAAAGGCAAATGCCTTACCTCCATGCCACCTCTCCGGTCAATTCATGTATATATGCTGAACGCAGAGCCAGAAGTAACCTGAGTGCCACAAGGTATGACCCAAAATCAAAAAATAAAATAAAATAAAAACAAATGCTTGGGCAAGAGAGATATAGTGTAAAGGAAGCTTGAAACAGCCATCAGGCAAGGACAGGAAAGTGGGCTAGACGTGGCCCTCAAAAACACTGGGGTCGTACAGGCATCCATGACAATTCTGGGAGTTTCCTGACTGCCCTGATTACCCACCCCCTTCATTCACAATTGTGGGAAAATGCCAGATGTCATGTACTTCCTAAAGCAAATCAATCTACTGTACCTTTCTATTGTTTAAAATACTATATATAGCTTGTAAGCTCATGGTTCAGGGCTGGCAGATTCTGGCTTATGCTGGATTCTGACAGCCCCTGCATGCTTGTAAGAAAAATAAACCCTCTGCTATTGCATGAGAGATTGTGGTCTTGGTGTCTTTGAACGGCGCATCGTTCTCCTGAACTTAACATTTGGAGGCCCCAGCGAGATATTCATGCCTGTTCAGGGACATCAACGCTTCACCTCGGGGTTTTGAGAAAACCGGCGCCTAGGAGGTAAAATGTGCACTTGGTGTGGGCAGTGTGACTGCCGTACGAGCCCGTGAGGGTTCTCGGTGGCGGCTGACAGACGTGTCTAGGGGGCCGCAGGTCACAGATCTGAGGGACGCCTCAGTGAGGTTTGGGGATCCCGAGGACGCTCGGGAGCCCTTCTGTATGTATGACCCTTAGTGGGGTATACATTGGTAAACTGCCCAAGTATCGGGACCTAGGTCAGATTCTGTTTGTCTGTCTGTCTGTTACCGTTTTGTGTGAGTTGTTTCTCCTTGTCTTGTGTGACTTGGTTTTATTGAGGAGCCCTAGGGAAAAGTGGCCAGAGGGGCCCTTCTCATCAGGGAGGAGGTCGGGCGAGGCCTCCTCAGCAGGGAACAGAAATCTTGGCTCCAAACGTAGGAGACTCCACGGAGCTCCAAGGATCAGTGCAAGTCCCGGCCGGGCTTTCCAAAGTGGGTGTGAGCCCTTCGCAGATCCTTCAGGTTGGTTTGATTTCATTTTGATCTCATTTTTAGTTTTGGTTTATTTTTTGGCTTTCCACTTCTCTGGTTCATTTTCTCCTGTCTCTCTCTTCAAAACTGGAAGTTACTCAGTGAGGGAAAAATCCCTCCCAGTCCTGGAGAGGTGTGGAGTTCATTGGGCATGGCCCAGAGAGCAAAAGAAATTTGTAAATTTTAACGTGAGAGTGAAGACCGGTCAGTGTGAGTGGTGAAGTGCTTGGCAAAATGTGTGGGGAATTTGTGTGATAATTGATTTCTTGATTGTTATTATCTATTGCCTTTTCTCAGTCAACCATGAAGCAGGCTCAGACTGCTCAGTCCAAGGTCTCTTGCTGGAAAACTTCCCAGAGGTGCAAAAATTGGTGTTGAGTGGCAATTTCTATACTTCCTTGTTATTTTCTGTTTCGTTGTGTTTTTGTATTTCAAGGCAGGCTCTGTTAGGGACAGGGCAAGGTGGTGGTCGCAAACTCTGCCTCTTTGCTGGCCAGCAGGACTTAAATTTGTCCTGGAGGGGCTGGACTTTGTAACTAAACACCTCAGCCAAAAGGTAAAAATCAGAAAAATCTTGGGAGCTGCCGTCTTGTTGCTTCTGGCTGGGAAGCTAAGAAATTAGTCAGTTAAAAAAATTCTTTACTGGAGCTTATCCAAGAAAGGAAAACTTACCAAACTCCCTTCCCCCCCCTGGTTTACATATCGAAGAAGAAATTGGGAGTGGCTGGGAGTCCAGAAGGAAAAATTGGGTCTTTAAATCTCTTTGAAAAATTCCTCCGACTTAAAGGTTTCTTAGAATGAATAATTTGGTGGAAAATGTTGCAAATTATTGTAATTAACTTTTCTGATGAAACTAAGTTCTAATACAGACTGGAAAATGCCACCTGCCATAAGAAATTTCACCAACTCTAAGAAATTATCAATCAGTTCAAAAACAGGTTCCAACAGCATTGTAATGTGGGAATAATACAAATTTTTGTATTTCTATGTCTGTTAAAAATAATATTAATTTTAAAAGGCCAAAACTGTGTGAAAAATGTTGTGGTTAGCATTTTGATAATATTGTTAATCTTGTGAACGCTTAATATTGTTGAAATGCCTAAATCTAGATAACAATATAAAATTTAATGTAGTTTTAAGGTCTTAATGTAAAAATGCCTAGATTGTCTTTACTAAGTGTAACAAAAAAAATTTGGTCCTGTCAGATAAAAGTAATTCTAGCAATTTGTTTTCTAATTGGGAAAAATAAAAGAAATAAAAGTTTTAGGTATTTGTATAAAGTGCAAACCTTTTAAAATTAAAGTAAAATTAGTCATATTTAATATCTCTAAGGTTTTTATAACTTAAGTTATACTGTAGTGCTTGGATGGTTACAATACCTACCTCTCATTTGCTAAAGTTGCATC
Organism: Suncus etruscus; assembly: GCF_024139225.1. Taxonomy (NCBI): domain Eukaryota; kingdom Metazoa; phylum Chordata; class Mammalia; order Eulipotyphla; family Soricidae; genus Suncus; species Suncus etruscus. Next base: position 5,986,124 of record NC_064863.1, read on the forward strand.
TTGTAAAGCTTAAGTAACTTGGTAACTGGAATTTAAAATATAATATGTTCTGAACACTGTCATAAATTTGGCATTTTAATCAATAAACAGGGTATATTTGTAGTAAACTCATTTGAACCTATGATAAGTTATAAAGTAGTAAAAAATTGTAAAATAAATTTTTAGAAACTGCAAAATGCTATGTTTGAAATAGTTAAAAAACAAAAAACCATTTTGAATAATGTACTAAGTTGTTCAGAAAAGTAAAGTAATTAAAATTGAGTAAAAAAAAATCAAACTTTAAAAACTATAACTCCTCTAAATTGTAAATTTAAAATACTTTTAAGAAAATTTATGTTTTGCTTTGGTCTAAAGCATAGCTAATATATTTTTAAACACCTTTAAACTGAACTTCAATATTTTAAATTTTTGATTATTTTTTTAAAAAAGGTCTAAAGTCTGCCAGAAAATTTTGTAAAATATAAATTGCTAAATTGCTGGTGTCTAATATGTTTTCTGCTTTAAGCTAAGTCCAGAAGAATAAGCAAACTTCTACTCTCTGTATGTAAATTTATTTACTGCCAAGAATATTAATAAGTGTATCACAAGGAACTTTGTAAATCTTATTGTAAAAGCCTCCAGACAATAATCAGGTTTAAAATTTTCTGTGCAAAATTAAGTAACATTTGCTTTTTCTCTCGTCCTAGCACCTTTTAATATCATTTTTATGTCATGGCATCAGTTTGCTTTGCATGAAATACAAACAGGTAAATTTCCTCTCTGCATGAGGAGTAATCCCCGTGCAAACAAGAAATCTTAAAATTAATAAGGGGACCCCAAAGCCCTCTTTTGGGGAAATAATCAGGCTTAAGGTGGTGTAACAAGCAGGCACCGTTAGGCATCTGGCTAACAAAACCAGGAAAACATCAAAATGAATGGCCTGAAAAAGGAAATGGAAGATTTCTGAACCTGCACTAACTGGCCACGACCACTCTCACCCTCACCCTCAGTCTCAAGAAAGAACTTGAGGTCAAAGTCTCTTCCAACCCTGAAGAGGAGTGGAACAGGCTACTTCTAGGAAAATCCTGCAGTGGGTGAGAAGACAACAGCCATCCGAGAACCAACTCGTTCTTACATCAGCCTAGCCTAAGTAACTGTAACGTGACAAATCTGCTGTGTCCCCACCCTATCCTCAAAAATTCTGTAAGTATTGGGAGTGCCCCAAATGGAGATTTCTCCAGTAATATTGTGTTTATGCAAAGGAAGGAGCCAAAATTTTTTCAAATATCTAGTAAGGTGCAAGGTTAAGGTGGAGAGAAAAATAATTTTTATAATTAAAGTAAAGTAACCTAGGTGTAAAAGCATTTTTTATTAATTGTACTCAAACAGATCATAAATTACAAATGTAAGCATTAGTCTAACTAAAAATAATTCAGAGCTGTTTGTTAATAATGCTATAATGCTTTAATTTCTGTTGTTTAACTTGTGTTATCATTAATTGTTACACACTAGGTGTAAAAAACCTTAGATACAGAACAAGTAAGAAACCCCCCGGAAAACCTCTTCATAAGTCTTTTTCAGATACTTCTCAGAAGCCCGCAGCTTGAATGGTCAGTGGCCTGAACAGACTACAAAGGACCCCCCCTGCATATCCATCTGACTCAACTTCCTGGACCGGGGCAAAATGAAGATCACCTACTGTACCAGATGACAGCATGGGACTGTAAAACCACCGGTCAGGCATACTGGAAGCTCCCTTCCAGTTGGAACTGAATCGTAATAACCAGATTAGTAGTAAATCACACTTTTTAAAAAGCAGCTGGGGAAGGGGTCAGGCAAGAGAAATGCCTTGCATTGCCCTTGAAGTTTTTAATTTGACCTTCCATTATTGTGTGCTAATTAACTGCGCTCTTAAGGGGGGCCAATCAAATCAGTAATCACCCACCCCCCTTCAAGAAAGGCTAAAACAAAAATTCCGGGTTCAAAACAATTGGTTTCAGTCCTGGTTCAAGTAGTCCCCCTGGCTAACAACTCTAATGTCTGCCATTACAGGCCCGCTTGTGCTCCTGCTGCTATTACTGACTATAGAACCTAATGATTACTAGGCAGCAATATAAGGCACTTAATCAAACAACCCAGATCTCTAGGATTAGAGATCAAACAAAAGAAAAGGGGGGAATGTAAAGGAAGCTTGAAACAGCCATCAGGCAAGGACAGGAAAGTGGGCTAGACGTGGCCCTCAAAAACACTGGGGTCGTACAGGCATCCATGACAATTCTGGGAGTTTCCTGACTGCCCTGATTACCCACCCCCTTCATTCACAATTGTGGGAAAATGCCAGATGTCATGTACTTCCTAAAGCAAATCAATCTACTGTACCTTTCTATTGTTTAAAATACTATATATAGCTTGTAAGCTCATGGTTCAGGGCTGGCAGATTCTGGCTTATGCTGGATTCTGACAGCCCCTGCATGCTTGTAAGAAAAATAAACCCTCTGCTATTGCATGAGAGATTGTGGTCTTGGTGTCTTTGAACGGCGCATCGTTCTCCTGAACTTAACAATAGTACAGGGCTGTTAAGGCATTTGCCTTGCATGCAATCAACCCTGAATTCCATCCCCAGCACTCTATTTGACCCTAAGCACTTCCAGGTCTGAATCTTAACCACAGAGCCAGAAGTACTGAGCACCTTCCACCAATAAAAAAAATGTTTGCTGGGGCCAGAGAGATAGCACAGGGCATTTGCCTTGCATGCAGAAGGATGACGGTTCGAATCCCGGTATCTCATATGGTTCCTGAAACTGCCAGGAGTGAGTTCTGAGTGTAGAGCCAGGAGTAACCCCTGAGCACTGCCGGATGTGACCCACCCCCAACTCCAAAGTGGAAAAAAAAAAAAAAAAAAGGGCCTGGAGAGATCGCAAACGGCGTTTGCCTTGCAAGCAGCCGATCCAGGACCAAAGGTGGTTGGTTCAAATCCCGGTGTCCCATAGGGTCCCCCGTGCCTACCAGGAGCTATTTCTGAGCAGACAGCCAGGAGTAACCCCTGAGCACTGTTGGGTGTGGCCCAAAAACAAAACAAAACAAAAAGAACAAAAAAAAAAAAAAAAGGAAAATAAAAAAAGTTAAAAAAAAAAATGTTAAGGGGCCGGAGAGATAGCATGGAGGTAAGGCGTTTGCCTTTCATGCAGGAGGTCATCGGTTCGAATCCCGGCACCCCATATAGTCCCCTGTGCCTGCCAGGAGCAATTTCTGAGCCTGGAGCCAGGAATAACCCCTGAGCACTGCCAGGTGTGACCCAAAAACCAAAAAAAAAAAAAAAGTTAAAAAAGTAAAAAAAAAAAAAAAAAATGTTTGTGGGGCCCAGAGAGATAGCACAGCGGTGCTTGCCTTGCAAGCAGCCGATCCAGAACCTAAGGTGGTTTGTTCGAATCCCGGTGTCCCATATGGTCCCCCGTGCCTGCCAGGAGCTATTTCTGAGCAGACAGCCAGGAGTAACTCCTGAGCACCGCTGGGTGTGACCCAAAAATCAAAAATAAATAAATAAATAAATAAATGTTTGTGGGGCCAGAGAGGTGGCGCTAGAGGTAAGGTGTCTGCCTTGCCAGCGCTAGCCAAGGAAAGATCGCCACTGAGGTTCGATCCCCCAGCATCCCATATGGTCCCTCCAAGCCAGGGGCGATTTCTGAGCACTTAGCCAGGAGTAACCCCTGAGCATCAAACGGGTGTGGCCCAAAAAACCAAATAAATAAATAAATAAATAAATAAATGTTTGCTTTTCAAATAAATACTGGTAGTGGTGTGGACTAAACACCTCTCATATACTGTTGATGGGATTGTATTCTGATGCAACTCTATGAAAAACAGAAGTTTCTTAAAAAAAAAAAACTTAAGTGGGCCAGTTATACTGGTAGACTGGGGGAAACAGAAAGGTGGTAGTAGGAAATGTTCTTGGGGAATATTTGTGGAGGACGATGGACACTGGTGGTGTGACTGGCCCTGATTCGTTTTCTCTCTGAAACCCAACTATGAAGGACTTTTAAATCTCAATGGTTTCAATAAAATAAAATTTAAAAATTATTACAAGGACTGGAGCGACAGTGACAGGGCATTTGCCTTGCACGAAGTTGACTCAGGACGAACCTCGGTTTGATCCCCAAAGTCCCACAAGTGATCCCTATGTGCAGAGCCTTAAGCAGCGCCAGATAAGGTGCATGTGCCCACACGCCCACACACACACACACACACACACACACCCTATGCTTTTTGAGACAACACAGATGGCTTTTGAGATAATACTCAGCAAAATAAGTGAGGCTGCAAAAGACAATTGTCAGATAGTTTAATTCATGCATGGAATACAAATAACCAAGGCAAATGATCTGACAAAACATAACAAAAATAACTTGAAATATATTATAAATCAAATATGAATTAATAAATAATTAAATATAAATAAATAATAGAATAAATTTTATAAATTAATAAATAATTTAATAAAAAAATAAATACGGTCCCCCAAGCCAGGAGCAATTTCTAAGCGCATAGCCAGGAGTAACCTCCGAGCATCACCAGGTATGACCCAAAAACAAAAAACAGAAACAAAAAAAGTTTACTGGGAGCCTGGAGAGACAGCACAGTGCATAGGGCATTTGCCTTGTACGCAGCTGACCGGGTTCAATTCCCGGCTTCCCACATGGTCCCCCCACCCCCTGAGCCAGCCAGGAATAATTTCTGAGAGCAGAGTAAGGAGTAACCCCAGAGCACTGCTGGGTCTGGTTCCAAAACCAAAGGAAAAAAAAAAGTTTCCTGGGTAACCAGAGAGATAAGATAGTTGCCTTGCATGGAGTTGGCCCAGGCTCAATCCCCCTCAGCCCAGACGGTCCCCTGAGCCCATCAGGAGAGATCACTGAGCAGAGAGCAAGGAGTGATCAATCCCTGAGCACTGAGCCAAGCTCTCCCCCTATCACCAACTTCACCAAGGAAAATATGTTTTCCTTCTAGACAGGAGAGTTAGAGCACCAGGCAAAGTGCTTTTCTTGCATGTGGCTTACAGGGGTTCGGTCCCTGGCGCCACGTGCAGTCCCTCCCAATCAACCAGAAGTGATCCCTGAATGCAAAGCCAAGATTAAGCTCTAAGCTTACAGTGGGGTGTGGTCCCAAAATAGAAAAAAAGTGTTCACAGTTTGGGTCCAGAGAGATGATGCAGCGGAGAGAGCACTTGCCTTTCACACTGCCTACTAGCACCTCATGTGGTTCCCCAAGCTTGCCTGGAGTCATCAGTGAGCACAGAAACAGGTGCGGTCCCCCCCAAAAAAAAAACCAAAATAAATATTATACATATTACCAACTACTCAGCAGCCAAAAGAAATGAACTCCTGATATGCACAACATGAGTAAAGCCTAAATTCAACATGCTAAATGAAAGCAGCTATAAATGAAAGAAATATATAAATGAAAGAAAGGCTATACAGATTCATTTTTCTGATACTCTAGGAAACATTACAGAAAAAGCACATTAACAACAGCTGTCAGTGTCTGCTAGAAAAGTTTAATACAGAAGGGTGAAGATCCTGCAGCTAGAAACATGTTCCACATCTTGATGACAGAAGTGATTACGCAACTGTGTGCATGTCAGAACTCGTGTCAATTATATCTCACTAACCTGACTTTAAAAAATATTAAGACACAAGAGCCGGACCAATACTAGAACAGGTAGGACCACTTCCTTGCACACAGCCAACCCAATCAATCCCACTGATTCCCATAATGTCTCTGGAGCATCACCAGAAGCGATCTCTGAGCACAGAGCCAGGTGTAACCCCCAAGCTTGGTCGAGTATGGTCCAAAAACAAACAAATGAAAGACTCTGGGGCACAAAGCACTCCTCACTCAGTTCCTTAAACAGCATTTTTCAATGTGGGGTGTTAAGTCCCCCATTGGCCTCCATGATACTCCAAGAGAACCACAGGTGAAACTATGGGAGCCAGGGTACGAGACTAGGGGGCCAACTGGTAGGAGAGCGGAGCCACTGGGAAGAAAGACTGCCAGAGGTGAGCCAATGCTGGGGGAAAGGTTGAGAAACACCGTCTTGGACATTCAACGTTCGTTTAAGGAGGTAAAACACAGCGCCACTGGGCTTATATCCATTCTCTTCTCCAAGAAACTGCTTTACTTTTTTGTTCTGAAGGTTCACAAGACATCCCTCGAATCAAGGGTAGTAACAGCGAGGCCAGTCCTTATGCCTTGCTGACTCATCAGCAAGGGATGACCTTGTTCTGAGAACTGGAAAGGCTTTCAGTCCCTCATGTGCTTTTAAGTAAGTACACTTTTTGGAGACCCGTGGGGGTTAAAAGTTTCAGCTCTAGGGTCTCCCTCTCTCTCTCAGTTCTTGAAGAAAAGCTTTCTGCTCACCGAGAAGTAGGTGTCACAACTTACCACCTGAGTAAAAAACTTAAAGGCATTTGACTTTGAAGACTGGTGAAGCTGAGAGATTAGGCTTGATTTTTTGTTGTTGCTGTTGTTTTTAAAAAGGGGGTGGTTAGGGCCCGGAGAGATAGCACAGCGGTGTTTGCCTTGCAAGCAGCCGATCCAGGACCAAAGGTGGTTGGTTCGAATCCCGGTGTCCCAGAGGGTCCCCCGTGCCTGCCAGGAGCTATTTCTGAGCAGACAGCCAGGAGTAACCCCTGAGCACTGCCAGGTGTGACCCAAAAACTAAAAAAAAAAAGGGGGTGGTTAGAGTAGCAGAGGGGGTAGGGTGTTTGCCTTGCAAATGGCAGACCTGAGTTGATCCTCAGCATCCCCATAAGGTCCTCCAAGTCTGCCAGGAGTGATTTCTGAGTACAGCCCTAACCCTCCCAGAAAAGAAATAAATAAAATTTAAAAAAGAAGAAAAAGAACAAAGGAACTGGGGCAGAGGATACAGTGGTTAAGTAGTGGGGCTGAGATGCTTCCTTCCATGCAACTAACTGAAGGACTTGCACCACCCTCCCCACCAGGACTGATCCCTGAGCAGAGAAAGGAATAAATCCTGAGTAGAGTTGAGTAAGGTCCAATGTCCCACCCACCCACATACAGAAAAATAAAGAAAAAGAAAAAAAAAAGGCATACTAAAACTCCTTGTTCTTAGTGCTAGAGCAGTGGTTCTCAAATAGTGGGGCGCAACCTCCCGGGGGGGCACGAGGCTCCGTAAAGGGGGCGCGCTTGACCCCGGCAAACACTGTCATAACAAGCTAAGCCCCATGTTTATGTCTCTGTATGTCTCTGGAGCTGAGAGTTGCTGTGTCCTGCTTCAAACCCTGCTTTGAAAAGCTCTGCATTGCAAAATGTGCTCATTGTAGCCATTCATCCAGACCACCTCTGATTTAAAAAATCAGCTCAGGGCCCGGAGAGATAGCACAGCGGCGTTTGTCTTGCAAGCAGCCGATTCAGGACCAAAGGTGGTTGGTTCGAATCCTGGTGTCCCATATGGTCCCCCGTGCCTGTCAGGAGCTATTTCTGAGCAGATAGCCAGGAGTAACCCCTGAGCATCGCCGGGTGTGGCCCAAAAACCAAAAAAAAAAAAAAAAAAAAAAAAAAAATCAGCTCAAATTATTTGATATATTTTTGTTTTGCAAGTTAAAGTTTTTTTTAAATAAAGATACTATTTACAGTCATGCGGGGGGTGCGAAAAATGTTTTCTTCTTCCTGGGGGGCATGACAGAAAATAATTGAGAAGCACTGGGCTAGAGTGATAAAACAGTGAGTGGGTAGGGAATTCGCATTTCTCACGGTTTACCCTGGGTCAATTCCCTGAGCACTACCAGGAGTAATTCTTGAGTACAGAGAAAGAGTAACCCCTTACCATAGCTGGATAAGACCCCCAAAACACACATTTTCCTAAAAGTTTTCTTTTTCTTTTCTTTCTTTTTTTTTTTTTTTGGTTTTTCGGGCCACACCCATTTGACACTCAGGGGTTACTCCTGGCTAAGCATTCAGAAATTGCCCCTGGCTTAAGGAGACCATATGGGATGCTGGGGATTGAACCATGGTCTTTCCTTGGCTAGCGGTTGCAAGGCAGACAGACACCTTACCTCTAGCATCACCTCGCCGGCCTCCCTAAAAGTTTTCTTATTTTATTTATTTTTTGTTTTGGGACCATACCCAGTGATGAGAGACCATATAAGTGCCAGGATACTGGGTTGTTTTTGTTTTTTAAATACTTACATAAGTAAAAATCAGGGAAATTTAAATATTAACTGAATATGATTCTTTTTTTTTTTTTTTTTTTGGGTTTTGGGTCCCACCCGGCAGTGCTCAGGGGTTACTTCTGGCTCTACACTCAGAAATCGTTCCTGGCAGGCTCAGGGGACCCTATGAGATGCCGGGATTCGAACCACTGTCCTTCTGCATGCAAGGCAAATGCCCTACCTCCGTGCTATCTCTATGGCCCCTGGATACTTCTAAACTATGATAATGGGGACATTTCTACATATATATACACACACACATACATATATTTATACCACCACAATCAAGAACAAACCTAGACATTATTTCCAAAAATTTCCTCTGCCACTTTGCAATCCTTCTTCAACCACTTGATCTTTCTTGTTTCTACATATTTGCATTTTCTAGAACTTTATGTAAAAAAAAAACTACATAGTATATAACCTTTTGAAAGAGGCTATTATGGTTTCTTTGACTCAGCATAATTATCTTAAGAATAGACCAGGCTGTTAGGTGTAACAATGGTCCATTCCTTTTTACTACACAACAGTAGTTTTTTGTGCTTCTTACAGCATGTTTTTCAATTCACCTGCCAAGACATTTGAGCTGTTTCCATCTTGGACTATCCTAATAAAATTGTTATGAATGATAATGTACAAATCTTAGTGTGAATAGATACTTGGATGACTACCTAAGGCTGGAATAGCTGGGTTGTACCGTAAGTAGGTATATGAATAACAGGTAGAAAGTGTCAAACTTTTTAAAGTCGTACCTTTTTACATTTCCATCAGCAGATGGAACAATGAGAATAATGAATTACTAATTATCCATTTCTACTAGCTGTAAGGTTCTGTCATTATGTCTTTTTCTCTTGGGGGGGTAGGGAAATTCTAAGCTCTATCAAAACACCCAGGCCACTTCCAGCAATACTGGTCAACTCAACTAAGCCAGATGGTTTAATGCTGGATTCAATCATGCAATGCAGGAAGAAACTTAGGATGCAAACAAACTTAGGTACGCAAGGCAAACACTTCAGTCTTTGTACTATCCTTAGGACCTGTCTTTTTCTTTAAAAGGGTCCAGAGTGGCAGGACAGTGGGTAAGGCACTTAACTTGCATGCAGCTGGGATAGGTTTGATCCCTGGCATCCCAGACAAGTCTCCCGAGCCAGCCACGAGTGACCCCTCAGCACAGAGCCCTGAGCACCACAAGGTGTGACCCTCATCCAAAATAAATTAAAAGTCCTATTATGTCATAGACCTACTTATGTCCTATACCTGCCCTTTCTTGGTTAACCTAAATTCTGTAACCAAAGTCCACTGGCATTTCTTTGGTCAATTCAATTTTATATCTATTTTGCACATACGAGTAATACTCGATATTTGTTTTTTTTTCTTTCTGCCTTTTCTTTTTTTTCTCTTTTTTTTTTTTTTTTTTGGTTTTTTTGGTTTTTTGGTCACACCCGGCGGTGCTCAGGGGTTACTCCTGGCTGTCTGCTCAGAAATAGCTCCTGGCAGGCATGGGGGACCATATGGGACACCGGGATTCGAACCAACCACCTTTGGTCCTGGATCGGCTGCTTGCAAGGCAAACACCGCTGTGCTATCTCTCTGGGCCCTCTTTCAGCCTTTTCTAAGCTTCCTTAATTTTTTTTTCTTTCTTGGTTTTGGTTTTGGGTCACACCGGGCAGCGCTCAGGGGTTACTCCTAGCTACATCAACTCTCAGAAATCGCTCCTAGCAGGCTCAGGGGATCATATGGGACGCTGGGATTAGAACCACCGACCTTCTGCATGCAAGGCAAACACCTTACCTCCATGCTATCTCTCCAGTCCCAGGTTCCTTAAATTTTAAGCTCTTCCTATTCTGCTGCCAACAGAAAATTTCAACTTTTAGAATTGAATAGTTTTCCACTGTATAGATGTACCACATCTCCTTATCTAATCGACTATGAGTACTTTTGTTTGCTTTCATATTTTTATTATAAATAATGCTACAATAAACAGCAGAATTGATGATACTTTCTAGTTCATGTTTTCAGACAGATATCCAGTCATATGGTAGCTACCATATGCAGTGAATTTTCACCTATATCATGTTTTATGTACGTTATATTTTCTGGCTCTTTTGGGTTTCTCAGGGGGCTACACTGGCAGTGCTCAGGGATACTCATGGCTCTGTGGGAAGGAGTCCCTTCTGACAGGCCTCATGAGACCATACGGGGTGCCAGGAATAGAACCCAGGTTGGCAACGTACAGAGCAAGTGCCAGTCTGCTGTACTATTTGGTCCCCCAGAAATAATACATTTAACTCCTATTTGAAATATTTGGAGACTGGAGAGATAGTACAACTGGCAAGGTACTTGCACGCAACCAACCTAGGTTCAATCCCAACATCCCAAATGGTACCCAGAGCCAGCCAAGCCGATTCCTGAATGCAGAACCAGGAATAACTCCTGAGCCACCAGGCAAACCCTCCAAATTGTTATATTTAGTGTCATAAACGTTTATATATGTTATATATATTTGTTACATAGCTTACTAAATTGAAATATATGGACAGCTGTCTTCTAAAATCACATTCTTTCTAATAGAAGTAGAATGATTAATAGTTGTGAAAACAGAAAATTTTGAATTCTTTTACCTTTGAAAAATTGACAGACAATAAGCAACATCATGTTTTAGCTTACTTTGAGAAGATTTAACATGAGGTTGTACTTTCTTTGGTTGTTATTTTTTGTTTATTGGTTCACACCTGGCAATGCTCAAGGGTTACTCCTCACTCTTGGAGGTGCTGGGGACCATACAAGATGCCAGAGATCAACTCTAGGTCAGTCACGTGCACAGCAAGAGTCCTACTTACTAGCTGTGCTATCATTTTTTTTGGGGGGGGGTCACACCCAGCAGCGCTCAGGGGTTACTCCTGGCTCTATGCTCAGAAATCGCCCCTGGCAGGCACAGGGGACCATATGAGATGCCCAGATTCGAACCACCGTCCTTCTGCATGAAAGGCAAACGCCTTACCTCCATGCTATCTCTCCGGCCCCTGTGCTATACTTTGACCCTGGTTGATCTTATAAAATCAAATTGAGGAGCCAGAGCAATAGTACAGCGGGGAAGGTTCTTGGATGCAGCCAACCTGAGTTTAATCTACAACATCCCATGTGGTCCCCAGGAGTATTCCTGAGTGCAGAGTAAACCCTGACAAAACCAATCCCCTCCTCCCAAATAAACAAAACACACAAAAATTTTTATAAGCAGGGCCAGACAAATAGTACAGGAGATAGGGCACTTCACTTCTAACAGCCAACCCAGGTTATCCACAGTTTCATATGGACTGTTGGGGATCAAGCCCAGCATGCAAGGCAAACACCCAACCTTCTGTACTGTAGCTATGGCTCCCTGAATACACTTTTCTTTCCCTCTTTTATCTAGTGATATTCAGGGGTTACTCAAGTCTCTCCACTTCAGAATTACTACTGGCGGTGCCTGGGGGTCCATATGGGACACCATGGATCAACCAGGTTGGCTGCATGCAAGGCAAGCTCCGGACCACCGGACTATCACTAGGGATACTGAATCCAAACCTAACTTTAAGAGCTATATTGCAGGGCTGGTAAGGTGGCGCTAGAGTAAGGTGCCTGCCTTGCAAGTGCTAGCCTAGGAAGGACTGTGGTTCGATCCCCCAGCGTCCCATATGGTCCCCCAAGCCAGGGGCAATTTCTGAGTGCTTAGCCAGGAGTTAACCCCTGAGCATCAAATGGGTGTGGCCTGAAAAAAACAAACAAAAAAAAAGGGCTATAGTGCGTGACTCATTCCCCTCACCTTCCCTCTATCATGGCAAACACCAACAGATCAGAGGTTACGTTCCATCTGTCCACATTCCTGAGCAAGGAAACCACGTAGCACAGTCCTGAAAAACTCACACATATACCAGGAACTGGATTTATAAAAGAAACAAAGGAAGAACTGCAATTATAGCATGAATTGGAGGAAAACAGATTTGTTATTTAAAGCCACAGAGATAAGGTAGTTTTTTGTTGTTGTGGCTGTAGTTTGTTTGCTTTGTCTATGAATCATGCGGCTACTTCTGTATCAGGGCTTCATATATGTGGCAAACCACATTCTCGACTCTTTTAATATGTGCAGGAATATAGCTCAAAGGACTGGAAAGCATGCATCGCGCACAGGAGGTCAGAGTTCAACCCTTGGTGCTTGATATGGTCCCTCATCCACTGCAGGCAGGACCCCCAGCATCAAGCTGGGACAAGCCCCTTGAGCCGTGCCAGGTACAGCCCAGCCTCAGCTCGCCCACCTTCCTACCAAAGACAGTACATATTGTGAGCTCTTTATCTTCCAGAATATTGGGGAAACCAGTGGACAAAACAATGAATACTGGGGCCAGCGAGATAGCATGGAGGGAAGGCATTTGCTTAGCTTGCAGAAGGACGGTGGTTCAAATCCCAGCATCCCATAGGGTCCCCCGTGCTTGCCAGGGGCGATTTCTGAGCACAGAGCCAGGAGTGACCCCTGAGCGCTGCCGGGTGTGACCCAAAAGGAAAAAAAAAAAAAGAAATCAATCCTGCATTATTTTGGGAGCGATAGAGTTATAGGTAAGGTATTTGCCCAGCATCCCATACAGTCCCTGGAGCACCACCAAGATAATTCCCGAGTGGAGAGCCATTGAGCATCAATGGGTGTGACCCCAAAACTAAAACAAGGGGGGAAAATATAGTAGCACTGTAATATTCCTCCCCTAATGTTACATGAATACAACTTTTTCTTTTTTTAATATTTTGGTTTGGGGTCACATTTCGTCCTGGGGCTATTCATGACATGAGTAACTTTTACAAACTCCTTAGTGTCCTCTGAAGTCACTTGCCTTGCACGTGGCTAACTCAGGTTCGATCCCTATCACTTCATGTAGTTCCTCAAACCCTATCAGGAGGATCTATGAGCACAGAGGCAGGCGTAAGCCCTGCACACAGTGGTCCCAAGTCCAAAAAACAAGAACAGAACAGTAATTAACTCCCCTTCTAAAGAAAATACTTCATAGATTCAGATTCATAGAAGTTGAAACAAGCTTGGACAGTTTCAATTTACTGGTAAAATTAAGAAATTACTCCAGCCTTGCGGCCCCGGGTTCCTCTCAGGGCTACGCCTGAGAGGAAAAAAAAAAAAGAAAGAGGGCCCGGAGAGATAGCACAGCGGAGTTTGCCTTGCAAGCAGCCGATCCAGGACCAAAGGTGGTTGGTTCAAATCCCGGTGTCCCACATGGTCCCCTGTGCCTGCCAGGAGCTATTTCTGAGCAGACAGCCAGGAGTAACCCCTGAGCACCGCCGGGTGTGGCCCAAAAACCAAAAAAAAAAAAAAAAAAAAAAAAAAAGAAAGAAATTACTCCAGCACTGCCCATATGCTCGCTCTGCGCATGGTCCCAGCAACTCTGCTTTGAGAGCCCTGGCACCATAATAAATTCCTATTGCATCACAGGGAGGAGTGTAAAAGCACCACAGCTGAAAACTGTAACCCCAGCAAGCAATAGTTTTTTTAAAAAAAAAAAAAAGTGACAGGAATGCAATCCCCTGGCAGTTCAATGAACATCACAACCAAATGCAGAATCACCAGCACCTACCACAAAGCATATGTGGAAGCAATTCTCAGTGACCATAAGAGAAAGACAGGAACAAAGAATGTTTTTAATTGAGGGCCCAGAGAAAAGCAGAATGAATGGGCAGGGCAGATGCTTCTCACTCATCAGTACGTCATATAGTTGCCTAATACCACCAGGAGTGATCCCTAAATGCAGAGAGCCAGGAAGAAGCCCTGGCACCCCAAAACAAACAACAACTGAGGGCCAGAAAAAAGGTACAGGAGTTAGGTCACACACTTTGCATGTGGCCGACTTGATACTTGATTCTGAAGCAACACTGGAAGCCATGTGCAGACCCCACAAGGACCACCATGGCAGTCAGACGAGCCCTGGCATTCCAAGGCACAAGAAGCACCACATCCTCAAGACCTGAGCCTTGAGCAGCCATCTGGGTTGGCTGAGAACAGCTGGGTAACACTTGGGGCACCCCTCCCCTAAGATTTTTTTTTTTTTTTGGTTTTTGGGTCTCACCCGGCAGTGCTCAGGGGTTACTCCTGGCTCCATGCTCAGAAATTGCTCCTGGCAAGCACAGGGGACCATATGGGACGCCGGAATTCGAACCGATGACCTTCTGCATGAAAGGCAAATGCCTTACCTCCATGCTATCTCTCCGGGCCCCCCCCCTAAGATATTTTATATCACTGGGAGATATCCCAAAGGATCTGCTTCCTGGAACTACCACAGCACCCCAAACACCACCAACGTGGGACCCCCAGCACCTCACTGAGTAGTTCCCTGAACACCACTAGGCCTGATCCAAAAACCCAATCAAATTAATCGTTTTTTGAAAAAGGACCTGCAGGGCCAGAGCAACAGTACAACAAGAAGGGTGTTTGCCTGGAACCTAGCTGACCCACTGGATTTGACCTGGATATCGACCTGGATTCGATCACCAGTGTCCCATATGGTCCCTTGACCCAGGAGCGATTTCTGACTGAATATCCAGGAGTAACCCCTGAGCGTCACTGGGTGTGGCCCCAAAACAAAACAAAACATGAACGTGCTTCAAAAAAATAAATACTAAATCAAAATGAACATGCTTTCCATGCAAAAGGCCTGGGTTTGATACCTGGGAGGGTACATTCTTCCAAACAATACCGGGCACAAGCTCTGAGCACTTAAGTCTATGTCATCTGCTATTAGTATAGCCACTCCAGCCTTTTTAAAGGAGTTATTAGCTTGAAGGATTTGTCTCCCAACCTTTGACTTTTGTGTTTGCTCAGACTATTCAAATAACTCTTTGCAGGCAGAACATTGGATTCGATTATTCAGATGTCTCTTGAAGGCAGCAGAATGTTGGATTCAATTCTCTGATCCACTTTGCCACTCTGTGTCTCCTAATTGGTGCACTGACATTGAGAGAGATGACTGTCACGGGATTTGGTGCCATCATTTTTTGTAGAAGTTTGGTGTGTTTGTCTTGCCTTAAAGTCCACCCCTTCAGTTCCTGAGCTGTTGTTTGTCCAGAACTGGAATGAGTCTGGCTGGGTAAAGTCTCCTTGGTGAGGTGTTCATTTAGTTGTTCTTCACTACATCCCACTCTACCTTCAGGTCTGAAGGGTTAGAGCTGCTTGTGATAAATCTGCTGTAAATCTTAAGGATGTCTCTTTAGAGGCCAGAGAGATAGCACAACGGTAGGATGTGCGACCTTGCATGTGGCCAGCCAGGGCTGGACCCAGGTTCGATTCCCCGCAATCCCATATGGTCCCCCCAAGTCTGCCAGCAGTGATTTCTGAGCACAGAGCCAGGAGTAACCCTTGAGCACCACGGTGCCAGGTGTGGTCCAACACACACACCCCAAAAGGATGTTTCTTTATATGTTATTTTCTGTTTTTGATCTTGTTGCTTTCAATCTTCTAGCTCTATGGTTTTCATCATTGTTACTAGGATGTGCCTTGGGATGTCTTGTCTTGGGTCTCTTAGCTGGGACTCTTCAAACATCCAGCATAGGAATGAATGTTTGTACAGCTCTGAGACTTCTGCAATGATGCCTTTGACCATTGCTTCTTCATATCAGTTTTCTTACTGGCTCTCTAGGAAACCCATTGGTTCTTAGGTTGGTTTTGTTGAATTTAAGCCAAAGTCTATTCTCATCTGTTCATTTACTTTGAAGATTTTTTTTTTTTGTTTTTGTTTTTGGGCCACACCCGTTTGACGCTCAGGGGTTACTCCTGGCTATGTGCTCAGAAATCGCCCCTGGCTTGGGGGGACCATATGGGACGCCGGGGGATCGAACCGCGGTCCGTTCCTTGGTAGCGCTTACAAGGCAGACACCTTATCTCTAGCGCCACCTTCCCGGCCCCACTTTGAAGATTTTTTTCCCCCATCTTCTGTTCATTTATTTTGAGCCCTTTTCCCATCTTCTGTTGTTGTTGACTGGAGGTTTTCTTTTTTTTTTTTTTTTTTGGTTTTTGGGCCACACCCAGTGACACTCAGGGGTTACTCCTGGCTATGCACTCAGAAGTCGCACTTGGCTTGGGGGACCATATGGGACGCTGGGGGATCGAACCACGGTCCGTCCTAGGCTAGCGCAGGCAAGGCAGACACCTTACCTCTAGCGCCACTGCCCGGCCCCGACTGGAGGTTTTCTACACCTCATCTTCGAGTTCACTAATTCTGGGTCCTCAGCAGCTGCTTATTATGCTGCTGAGGCCTCCCAATGAATTTTTAATTTCACTTACCGAGTTTTTCTTTTTCTTTTTTCTTTTCTTTTTAATTTTTAATTATGAGAACAAAGATGCAAAGAGGACAAGGTAAAGTTACAGTAGAAGGACAATCACCCGTAAACAGAATTCTCAGAAGTCCCCTTGCTGATATCTTAACTTTGAACTTTCAGCCAAAGAACATTAAGAAAAATAAAACAGGGGCCGGGCGGTGGCGCTGGAGGTAAGGTGCCTGCCTTGCCTGCGCTAGCCTAGGATGGACCGCGGTTCGATCCCCCGGCATCCCATATGGTCCCCCAAGAAGCCAGGAGCAACTTCTGAGCGCATAGCCAGCAGTAACCCCTGAGCGTCACAGGGTGTGGCCCAAAAACCAAAAAAATAAATAAATAAAACAGAACCCATGTACAATTATTTTGTCCCTCAAGTCCCCAGATTGTAGTACATAATATTTCTTAGCAGCACACAAAGCAATGTAAAGCCATAAAACTTATGTAACTCCTTAAACATTGAAGGCAAAGTACTTTTTTACACTTCCATGCACATGCCTATTAGTTTAAGTTAACCTCAAAAGTTTAAGTGGGTTGTTTTTCTTAAGGATTACAGTCAAGGAGCATAGTAAAAACGGTGTTGGAGTGGCAATTATTGTTTGCATAGGCCCACCAAAATATGAGGGACATGAAAAGGAAAAGCCTTGGCCTAAATACAAGGAGACCCCTACCCCTGAAGTTTCCTGGCATAAGACCAACTCTAGGCTCCAGGCAAACTAGTTTGTCTAAACCAAGTCATTGTCTGTAGTGCCAATACAGTTTTATTTTTCACAGTCTCTGTTGTTGGTATCATGCACTTACTGATTTTTTCAGTTGTGACATTTCACTTTGTATTTTTATCATTCCTGCTCTCATATCGTCCTGTTTTCCTGGCAGTCCCTTCCATGAGTCCATTCAGCTGAGCTCATTGAACTCCCATTTCAGGGAGATTATCTGAGGGTCTGATTGGGCCTGAGGGATTTCTTTTTATTTGTTAAGCTCTGCCAGTGCCTTGGAAGAAATTATTTGCCAAATACCCATCTGATAAAGGGTTAATATTTCAAATCTTGGATCCTGAATACAATTTCTTGGTAAATAATCTCTCCCATTCCATGGGCAGTCTTTGCATCCTGGTCGCTGTTTCTTTTGAGGTGCAGAACTTTTTAGTTTAATGTAATTCCATGTCTATCTTTGTCAATCAAGTTCAAGGAATCTTTCCTTGTTATCTGCATTTTATTAAGTTCTGTTTTTTTGTTTGTTTGTTTTTGGGTTATACCCAACTGTGCCCAGGGTTTACTCCTGGTATGCATGGGGGACCATATGGGATGTCAGGATTCGAAGCACCGTCCGTCCTGTGTTGGCTGCTTGCAAGGCAAACGCCCTACTGCTGTACTATCTCTCTGGCCCCATGTTCTGACAATTCTCAACTTCAGATATCATCTATTTCAGCTCAAATACCTGTATCTGGGTTTTATAAAATAGGTCATTTTCTGTTGAGATTTCTTATGCATGCATATGTTAATAGTTTGTACTAATCTCCTTGATGAACATTTCAGATTGTAGATGAGATGTTTAATTCATTCTATTCTGAGTCTGACCTAATTCTGTTTTACTCCTCTGAAATATATTACTATTTGTTTATTTTTCTGCTTCAAAAACTCCCGAGAAAATATTACCAGCAGGCCCACTGAGAAGTCTTTTTCCTCAGGTGAGGAGAGCTGGAAGATTCCTGAGAGATCTATCTCCAAGAGACCCACTGAGTCTTCTCTCAGTGCAGATAATTGAATGAGATGTTCTGTTAATGAAATTGACATTCTGCTTCCTTGACTACAAATACTTGGTATATATTATATAATACTATAGAATATATCATATTTATTATATATTACATTATATTTATATATATATATATATATATATAGAGAGAGAGAGAGAGAGAGAGAGAGAGAGAGAGAGAGATACTCTCTTCTGCAGTGTATAGAGTAAAACCTTTCTTATCCTAACGCAAGGACCTTTTTTTTTTTTGTGTGGTTTTTGGGTCACACCCGGCAGTGCTCAGGGGTTACTCCTGGCTCCATGCTCAGAAATTGCTCCTGGCAGGCACGGGGGACCATATGGGACGCCGGGATTCGAACCGATGACCTTCTGCATAAAAGGCAAACGCCTTACCTCCATGCTATCTCTCCGGCCCCCTAATGCAGGATCTTTACAGGCAAGATAGCCTTGATTAAATTTATTTTTACCTGGAATACTCAGCATCAAAAAAACAATTTCTGGGCCCGGAGAGATAGCACAGCAGCGTTTGCCTTGCAAGCAGCCGATGCAGGACCAAAGGTGGTTGGTTCGAATCCCGGTGTCCCATATGGTCCCCGGTGCCTGCCAGGAGCTATTTCTGAGCAGACAGCCAGGAGTAACCCCTGAGCACCACCGGGTGTGGCCCAAAAACCAAAAAAAAAAAAAAAAAAAAAAAATCTTCTCTCCTTGTCATTGAACACAAGGAGATTTGAACACAAAGGATTGCTTTACTTCAGGACTTCCCCTAGTCACTTTGAATACCTGCTAATTAATCTACACTCCAAAAAGGTTTGGCCAGGCTAGCACTGGGCTACTGAATTTACAAGGTCTAATTCTGTACCCCTTTCATAAGTTTATCTCTTCCAAAACCAGAACATGGGTCCCCGTACAATCCGTTTGTGTGGTCATATTTTCTTCAATATTATTCGGTTGACTGGTTCGTGCTCATCCACTCCCTGAAGTAGACTCATTGAAGCCACTGGAGCTGAGGGACAGAAGCTGCCTACAGCACTAAAATATTTAGGAATAGCTTATATAGTAAGTGTGTTATGATTTTTACCCTACTTTGTGAACTGGCTCTTTCTATTACTGAAATACTTGTTAGTTGCTCTCTCAAACTCTTCTGATTTTTAGAGGCCAAAAATATGTCAAGTTTTCGATCAGAGTTTAATCACTCAATGAGAAAACTGTGTCTACCCTTGATCGAAAAACTATAAAAGGGAAAGCCCTGGGCCCAGAGAGATAGCACAGCGGCGTTTGCCTTGCAAGCAGCCGATCAGGACCAAAGGTGGTTGGTTCGAATCCCGGTGTCCCATAGGGTGCCCCGTGCCTGCCAGGAGCTATTTCTGAGCAGACAGCCAGGAGTAATCCCTGAGCACCACCGGGTGTGACCCAAAACCCAAAACCCAAAACCCAAAAAAAAAAAAAAAAAAAAAAGGGAAAGCCCACTCTACCACGTTCCAAACCTTTCTTTACTGTGTGTGGGGAGGTGGGTGGGAGGGATAATGAAGATGGGGTTTGAGTCACACCCAGCTGTGCTCAGGGATAACTTCTGGAGGGCCTTTGGGGACTACACATGGCGCCAGGTATCTCTGGGCCAACTCTGTGCAAGAAAGGCAAGTGCCTTAATCACTGTAGCATCCCCCTAGCTCCTCTTTTCAAAATCTTGAGATCTTGAGATCTTTCCTAATCTGCCCATGTCATTGTGCACATTCCAAAGACTTTAGATAGTTGATATGGTTTTTGGACTACTGACGCTAGATATAGAAAATATATACTAGGGGGGCCGGGAAGGTGGCGCTAAAGGTAAGGTATCTGCCTTGCAAGCGCTAGCCTAGGACGGACCGCGGTTCGATCCCCCGGTGTCCCATATGGTCTCCCCAAGCCAGGGGCAATTTCTGAGCGCATAGCCAGGAGTAATCCCTGAGCATCAAACGGGTGTGGCCCAAAAACCAAAAAAAAAAAAAAAAAAAAAAGATAATATATACTAGGGACTGGCGAGATAGCATGGAGGTAAGGGGTTTGCCTTCCATACAGAAGGACGGTGGTTCAAATCCCAGCATCCCATATGGTCCCCCGTGCCTGCCAAGGGCGATTTCTGAGCCTAGAGCCAGAAGTAACCCCTAAGCATTCCCGGGTGTGACCCAAAAACAAACAAAAAAAAGAAAATATATACTAATATAACCTTTTCTGGTATTTAAAAGTTTTTACAATTGATTAGCAGCATTCACTGTGTGATCTATCCAGTCCCTTCTTAAATAAATTTTATAGAAAGTACATTAGCAGATAGAGAAAAACAAATAAAAAATTTTAAGTCAAATGTAGTATTGACTGCTATGTTGATGTGATGCATTGCCATTTTTGGGGGGAGGAAGGTTCCAGGGATGAAAACCAGGTCTCTAAACAGGCAAGGTAGGCACTCTACCACTAATCCCTGGTCACTAAGTGATCAAACATTCTTTAAAATTATTCCTTCTCATTTCCAAAGAATAGAAACAAAGGGATAGAAAACTAGCTTGATGGACTGAAGTACATGCTTTGCATGTGAGAAACTCAGGTCTGATCCTCAAGACTGCATGGTCCCTCAAACCCAGCAAGCAACAACATCAAAGAACAGAGTTCAGAGTAACTACTGAGCAATGCAGGAGTGGCCCTAAAACAAAGTGGCTCTTTAATCTCTCAAAGTAAAGGTTTGTGACCATCAAACAAGAGCACCATTAAGTATTCTAATTTTTTTGTTTCTTTGTTTTTGTGTCTCACCCAGAGGTGCTCAGGGGTTACTCCTGGCAGGCTCAGGGGACTATAGGGGATGCCAGGATTCGAACCACCATCTGTCCTGGATCAGCAGCATGCAAGGTAAATGCCCTACAGCTGTGCTATCTCTCTGGCCCTCTAAACTTGTTAACTTACAGAATAAGACTTGATAAAAACTAAAAAAAAAAAGTAAATACTTATTATTAAAAACAAAATGTCAGAAAAGAAAAATCATCAAAGAAGACCAATTATCAGGAGTTTAAGAAAGAATGTCAATTGACAGGCTTCAAGGGCCTTCATCAAACTATCATTGTGTGTCTCTGTAAATGGTAGTTTCCACACAGATGGTGAAAATTACTACAATAATTCCAACACAATTCAGCAGCCCCATCATTCTTCCTTCCCAGATTACGATCTCAGAGATACCATAAACATGATCTCCACTGTTTTTCAGGGGTCCACCAAGTCATCACGTTCTAATATTTCTGTGTCAGAGGGTGTGGGTGTGTGGCTGCAGGCTGCTGTGCCTTGGGGCGGAAAGGGGAATCAGAGAAGGTCCCAGAGACAGTCAGCCTAAAGCAGTCTTCCAGGGAAAATGCACCAGGCAGGCTGGGCTAGGCTGACTCTGGGACCTCAGAGGTGGGGCAGGCGGACCAGCCACACTCCCACACTCCCTGACACATATCCACAACTGGACCTTATCAGACTACCAAGCAACCACTTGGTCCTGGCTATATTGCTCCTGAACCACGCACAGAGATGGTCTGGCCCAACGCCTCTAGATTTCATAGGACTGTCAACCCAGTAGGATCACAGCAAATCTGATAAGTAAGTTGCATAGAAGACTACCAAACTGGACCCAGGAGATAGCACAGCGAGAGGGCATTTGCTTCGCACACAGCCAATCCAGGCTAACAGTGGTTCGATTCCCAGCATCCCATACGGTCCCCTGAGCCTGCTGGAAGCAATTTCTGAGTGCAGATCCATGAGTGGCCTCTAAGTGCTGCTGGGTGGGACACCCACCTCCCAATAAAAGAAAAAAGAAGACCACCAAACCTAAACACTGAAAGCTCAAAACTAGCACTAACCAGCCCAGTATATCTTCGATGACTACAGTAATGCCATTCTGAGGTACAATTATTAGAAATTGATTGTTGGCTGGGGCCAGAGATAGCATGGAGGTAAGGAGTTTGCCTTTCAAGCAGAAGGACAGTGGTTGGAATCCCAGCATCCCATAATGTCCCTCGTGCCTGCCAGGGGCGATTTTCTGAGCATTGAGCCAGGAATAATCCCTGAGTGCTGCAGGGTGTGACCCCTCCAAAAAAAGAAGTTGACTCTTAATTGATCTGGAATCGATAATGCCATTTGTCTTAGTGTTTGAAAAACAATATGAAGTAAATTTGTGCCTGCTAAGGGCCAGGATGGAGTGGTGGGTGGAAAACTGGAAACATAGTGGAAGGATTGGTGTGGAAACTTGATACCAGAAACAACTGTTTTATGACCAACTTGATAAATCACGATGTTAAAATAAAAAATTTTAAATGTCTAGAGTACAAAGCAAATCTCCCAATTTCAAATACACCACACACATATTCACAAAAAGACGTTTGTGACCATGAAAAAGAACATTTTTCAAATGAGGAATGATATGCTGAGTCAGAAAATTAAAAACCACCCACAAAGAGAAAAATGAACAATACTGCTTTGAAAGAAGATAAGTGATTCGCATTAAAAAAAAAAAAAAAGCCCGGAGAGATAGCACAGCGGCATTTGCCTTGCAAGCAGCCGATCCAGGACCAAAGGTGGTTGGTTCGAATCCCGGTGTCCCATATGGTCCCCCGTGCCTGTCAGGAGCTATTTCTGAGCAGACAGCCAGGAGTAACCCTGAGCACTGCCGGGTGTGGCCCAAAAACTAAAAAAAAAAAAAAAAAAAAAAGAAGGCGGGCCCGGAGAGATAGCACAGCGGCGTTTGCCTTGCAAGCAGCCGATCCAGGACCAAAGGTGGTTGGTAGCAGCCGATCCAGGACCAAAGGTGGTTGGTTCGAATCCCGGTGTCCCATATGGTCCCCCGTGCCTGCCAGGAGCTATTTCTGAGCAGACAGCCAGGAGTAACCCCTGAGCACCGCCGGGTGTGGCCCAAAAACCAAAAAAAAAAAAAAAAGAAGGGGCCGGGCGGTGGCGCTGGAGGTAAGGTGCCTGCCTTGCCTGCTGCGCTAGCCTAGGATGGACCTCGGTTCGACCCCCCGGCGTCCCATATGGTCCCCCAAGAAGCCAGGAGCAACTTCTGAGCGCATAGCCAGGAGTAACCCCTGAGCGTCACAGGGTGTGGCCCAAAAACCAAAAAAAAAAAAAAGAAGCCACCACACGAAAATGTTAGCAGCTGTTCATTCTACTTAGGGGAAGAAGAGAGGAACTAAAATAGTGTAATTTTTTCACCTTTATGTCTATTCCTGAATTTCGCACAATGAATATGCATTATTTTTAAACAGGAAACATTACTTCAGTAATTATTGCATTTTGCTGTGATTTGTCAATTCTCACTTATTCCCATTTTCTCTTTACAGCTTCCCCCAATAGCCTCCTTTCTTTCTTTATTTCCATACCGGGTAATGCTCAGGGGTGACTCCTGGCTCCACACTCAGGAATTACTCCTTAGAGATGCTGGGGGGCGAGGGGGAGCAGCAAGGAAGCCAGGGATTGAACCCAAGTGGGCCATGAGCAAGAGGAGCTGGCCAGGGGAACTCCTCAAGTCTTTGCCCTGTCTTCCCAAGTTTGAAACTGCCTGTATAGAGACCTCTAGAATTCATCACTCATGCCTAAAATGAAAGTCTACTGTTATGTGCTGCAGATGAATAAAAGAGATATAGCATGGAGGTCAGGCATTTGTCTTGCATGCAGAATGACAGTGGTTTGAATCCCAGCATCCCATATGGTCTCCTGAGCCTACCAGGAGCGATTTCTGAGCCTAGAGCCAGGAGTGAGCCCTGAGTGCTGCCGGGTGTGACCCAAAAACAAACAAAAAAAAAAAAAAGCAAAAATAAAAAGCAGTCGCTGACTAAAAATAAACTCAAAACAGGATATACTGGGGCCGGAGTGAAGGCACAGCGGGCAGGCTGTCTGCCTTGGACATGGCCAACCTAGGTTCAAACCCGTCTGGGTCCCGAGTCTGCCAGGAGTGATTTCTGAGTGCAGAGCTAGTAATAATGCCTGAGAGCTGTCGGGTGTGAACCAAAAACCAACAAAAAAAGAATCCAGGGTATGCTTTGGACAGCAATACTGTAGCTCAAACAAAAGGTTCTCAGTTCAACTTCCAACACCAAAAAGCTAAAAAAACTAAAATAGCTTCTCAACCTCAGAATCACTAATATTAAAAAAAATCAACAGTTTACTCATAGTTAAATGCTGAAAATGTGAAATTTTTATTTGGTCACTTTATTTTATAAAAATAAAAGCACGTGGGGTTGGAGAGATAGCAAGGCTGTAGGGTGTTTGTGATTTACAAGTTTTTTGGTTGGGTTTTAGACACATAATTTTCTTTTTCTTGTTTTGTTTTTTTGGGTCACACCCAGCAGTTCTCAGGGGCTACTTCTGGCTCTAGGATCAGAAATTGCCCCTAGCAAGCTCAGGGGACCATATGGGATGCCAGGAATCGAACCACGGTCCTTCTGCATGAAAGGCAAACGCCTTACCTCCATGCTATCTCTCCATCCCAATTTTCTTTTTCTTTTCTTTTCTTTTTTTTTTTTTTTTTTTTTTTTTTTGGTTTTTGGTTTTTGGGTCATACCCGGCCACGCTCAGGGCCTACTCCTGGCTCTACACTCAGAAGTCGCCTCTGGCAGGCACGGGGGACCATATGGGATGCCGGGATTCAAACCACAGTCCTTCTGCATGAAAGGCAAACGCCTTACCTCCATGCTATCTCTCCAGCCCCCTGGACACATAATTTTCAGCACCAAGGCCATGATCAGTGTCAACCTCTCTCCACCTGTGTCCCCAGAGCCCACCCCATAATAATACCCCACCCAGCAGGCAGGCACCTTTCTTTTTTTTTTTTTTTTTTGTGGTTTTTTTTTTTGGGTCGCACCCGGCAGTGCTCAGGGGTTATTTCTGGCTCCAGGCTCAGAAATTGCTCCTGGCAGGCATGGGGGACCATATGGGACGCCGGGATTCGAACCGATGACCTCCTGCATGGAAGGCAAACACCTTACCTCCATGCTATCTCTCCGGCCCCCAGCAGGCACCTTTCTAAGTTGGGCTGTTAAAGTTCGGGACTGGTCGTTTTAATGCTGTTGAGTCCGTGGCATGGATATTTAGTTCTGACCTTGCTTGACACCACCAATGTGTCAGAGTCCCCTTGGTCCCTGCACCCCATCATTTCACATTGTCATTTTCCTCCTCCATTTCCTTTCTTTCCTTCTCATGAAATTCTGGGGCCAAGACCAGAGAGATAGCAGAGCAGTGGGGCGTTTGCCTTACATGTGGACAACCTGGGAGGGAGCCGATCCAATCCCAGGCATCCCATGTGGTCCCCCAACCTGTAAGGGGCAGAAGTTTCTGAGTGCAGAAATTTCAGGAGTTAGGAGTAGCTCCTGAGTGCCCCTGGGTATGGCCCAGATATCAACCAATCAATCAATAAAGTTTTTTTAAAAAAAAATTCTGGGGGGGCCAGGAAGGTGGCGCTAGAGGTAAGGTGTCTACCTTGCAAGCGCTAGTGTAGGACGGACCGCGGATCCCCCGGCATCCCATATGGTCCCCCCAAGCCAGGGGCAATTTCTGAGCGCATAGCCAGGAGTAACCCCTGAGCGTCAAACGGGTGTGGCCCAAAAAAAAAAAATTCTGGGGCCAAAAGTGTTCTAGACAACTACCATTTTTCAGACTACTGTGTTTTTTCATGCAGTTATTCTAAATACCACACATAAGTGGTTTCATCCTGTGTTTATCCTCCTCCTCTTGGCTGACTCCATCATTTCCATCCATATTGCAGCAAATTGCTTGAGCGCTTCATTCCTTACAGCTACTTATTACTTCATTGTCTCTATGCACCACAGCTCAACCAATCTCATTTATGGTTGGACATCGAGGCTGATTCCAACTCGTAGCCACTGAGTGCTGCCATGAATAGTAGTGTGCATTCTTTTGAATCCTTACATCATCAAACATCTTTTTTTTTTTTTTTTTTGGTTTTTGGGTCACACTCGGCAGTGCTCAGGGGTTACTCCTGGCTCTCAGCTCAGGGGACCATACTGGATGTGGGGATTCAAACCACTGCTGTGCATGCAAGGCAAACGCCCTACCTCCATGCTATCTCTCCAGCCCCATCAATCATCTTTTTGAATGAACGTTTTTCTTTCCTGAAGGCAGAGACCCAAAAGTGGAAGTTGGGTCACGTGGCATCTTGATTCTGAGTTTCGTGAAAATCTGACATTATTGTTGTCTAAGAGGGGTTGAAGGAAATTCTTTTTAGTGTGGAGCTGCCCTGTTCACACAGATGATACGCTTAGATGCCAGTCGGGCCTCCCTTGTTCCCCCAGCCCCAGCTGTCAAAATGTCAAATGCAGGAGCTGGGAAGAGCAAAATTGCAGCGAACTGAAACCAATTTAAGATTCAATCCTACCAAAAAAAAAAAAAAAAGAAAAGAAAAAGATTCAATCCTGGCAGAGGGGCTGAGAGATAGTTCAACAACGAAGGTACTTCTATTACATGCAGCAGACCTGGTTGGATCCCTGACATCCTACATGGTCCCCTGAGCCCTGATTCCAGAGCCAGAAGTGACTACTGGCCAAAAATAACCAAATAACCTTTTCAAACCTTCCAAAATAACATTGTTTCTGCTAGTACACATCAAGCCTAAATTTGGGGGTAATTGTGTGTGTGTGTGTGTGTGTGTGATCCCTGAGTCAAAGCCATAAGCCCAGCTGGGTGTGGCCTTAAAAGCAAATGAGTAATAAAATTCACTGCCCATTCCCCCTTCAATTCCTTGCTCCGCTGGTCAGTTCTTCGCAGCTTTTATGGACCCTACGCACTGTTTTAACATGTACCCACTAAAATCATGAGTCTCAATCTAGTGCAGCATTTCTCAGCCTTTGTCTGACTGGGCCCTGGCAACTTGTTTCCCTCCTCCCTGGCCCCCCACTTGCAAGGAGAAATTCACGGGGGGCTCCCCTCGGGATCCCCTAGGACCCGCATAGACCGCAGCTGAGAATGGCTGATAGGTATTTCTACTGACAACCTACCATCGCAAAGCAGACGGTCCTCCCATCCCATGGTCGTTTATTGATTTCGCTCTTCCTCTTCCTGTCTTGCCTGGGTTTTTGTTTCCCCCATTGGTAGATGATGTAAAATCAAACATATTCTTTTTCTTTGGGGGCCACCTGGCTGTGTCTGGGGACCCGAGGGGATGCCTGCAGTGAAGCCTGGGCGTGTGCTGCGTGCGGGTCCAGCTCGCTCCCTCCCTGCCAGGCGCCGCCTGCGATCGGAGCCGCGGAGTCTCAGAGGCTCAAGCGGACGCGGGTGCGCGTGGACGTGTCCCAGGCCCGGCCCGGCCCGGCCACAAGCGCCGGCGCCTTCGCCTTCGCCTTCGCCTGGGGCCCGGCTCGAGGCGGTGCCCCGGCCCGGGACCGCCCGCCCGCCCGCCCTCGGCGCACCAGCCCGGCCGGACGCACTCACCGGCGCCTCATGGTACCGCGGCGCTCCGATCCGCTCCGCTCCGCCCCGCCCCGCGCTCCGTCCGCCCGTCCGCCCGTCCGTCCGTCCGCCTGCGGCTCCGGCGGCGGCCGAGCCAGCGGCTGTTCAAAAGCGTCGCGCGCGCGGGGCACGCCGGGAAAAGGCGCACGCACGCACGCACGCCGACGCCGCCGGGACACGCCCACGACGCCGCGACAGGCCACGCCCACGGACGGCTCCGCCTGTCTCACCGGCTCGGTCCCGCCCACTCGCTGATGGCTCCGCCCATCTCCTGCTCTGTCCGCACACGGCTCCGGCCACGCCCATCTCTGGGCACGCCCATCGGCGGCTGAGGCCACGCCCACCACCCTGACGGCCCGCCCCCGAGCAGCTCCGCCCATCTCTCCAGCTCCAACCGCCGCTGGTCCCGGCCACCGGTCCCGGGCGACTCGCGCGCACCGCCCCCTGGCGGCCGTAGCGGCGCATGCCACCCGCGGAAGGGCGGCGGAGCCTGCAAGGCAATCGCCCCGCCGCTGTGCTAGGGCTCTGGTCCCAAGAGCCCAAAGGCCTTCAAGCGTCTTGGCCCACCATGCCCTCCCTCTGCAGAACGAAAGTCTGTCTGAAACCTGCCTTGTGCTGCTTTAGGGCCACCCCCCACGGTGCTCAGAGGCTGCTCCTGGCTCTGCACTCGGGAACCCTGGATCATCTGCATGCCGGGCAAATTTCCTGCCCATTGCACCATCTCCCCGGCCCCTGGAAATCTCCCTTCCAACACACAAGTATCCCACTCACACCCTCACGGCACCCAAAACAACACCCCCAGCTCATTCCAGCAACTCTGGGAGGTGCTGTTGCCCACTCTAGGGAAAAGTCCAAAAGGAAAAACAGGGCCTTGAGTTCGAAAGCACAGAGTCAAGAGTAAACTCTGAGTCTCACCCCCTCCCAGCAAAACCAAAACCAAACAAACAATACTACTAACATCAAAACAAAACTGAAAAGTGGGGTGTGGGGAGGGAGGAATTGGGGGCATTGATGATGGGAGGATTGCACTGGTGAAGGAGGGTGTTCTTTTCATAACTGAAACCCAACTATGACCATGTTTGTTGTCAGGTGTTTAAATAAAGATATTATTTTAAAAAAAGAAAATGAAAAGGGGTAAAAACTGGAGGCGGTACTTTTAGATGGGTGAGAGAAATATATTTAGGATATATTTTGTATAAGCAAATACCTTTAAGAGTCTTTCTTATTACAGCAGCACAAAGGAACCCAAACCCATGCTTGGATCACACCTATTAATAGGCCGGACTGTTAGGAGTCAGCAGGGTAAGTGAAGAGAGTAGAACATTCTCTGGGCATGACTTCTTTAAGTAGGCGTATTGTTTAAAAGAGAACTAAAATTCAGCCCAGATGGGTGAGGTCACTTTCACTCGAGCTGTTTCTTTATTACGAGCAATCTGAACAGGAATTTCTTGCAGACCCACTCACTAGGCAAGTCCTTACCTCTCCCCAAGAAGGTGGAAAGAGCGTAAGACAAGCACTTATCCTCAAAGGAGTCTGGATGAGGTAAGATGAATAATGGTACATCCTGGGAATCCATCACCTTAACACAGAAGGATCTGGGTGGAAACAAAGTCTCAGGTTGCTTGAAGGCCCAAAGATACTCTCAATGTTCTTGTTCCTCCAAATTTATCTCACAGCTTAGATCCTGAAGCTAACACTCGGGAATGGTGATGAACCATTTTAGGTTTCCTGAGATCAATATGACTTAAGGTAAAAATTAAGAAATTTTCCTAAAAACTTTTTTTCCTTTGTAATACTACTTTTTAAATTAATGCCGTTTTAATGATCAAAATGTAGGGCAGTTTTCTTCGCTGTTATTTATTTTGTCAACAAAAGTGATTTGGGGACCAGGAGATAGTAGCGAGGTCGTGCCTGGCATGTCCACAAGCTGGGTTCAACTTTTGGCATCATAGGGTCCTTCAAGCATCCCCAAGTCCCCCCAATACTGCCAGAGTGGCCCAGATAACCCCAGCACTGCAGGGCCAGAACAGTATTGAGTGCAGTATTTGGACTTGCTGGCCAAGAATCCCAGGCGGGGTCCTCACACCTCCAGAGAACACTTACAACGTTCTAACAAATAGCTTAAATAAAGTTGGGTTTTTTTTTTTTAGATCTTCTGACTGAATCTAGTTTCATTTTGTTTGAGGGATTTTTGTTGTTTGCTGTTGTTTTGGGGCCACATGTGGTAGTGCTCAGGACTTACTCCTGGCTCTGCACTCATGGATCCATCCTGATAGTGTAGGGGACCATATGGTGTGCCTGGGATAAGAGCCAAGTTAGCCATGTGCAAAGCAACACCCTACCTGTTATACTCTCTCTCCACTCCAAATGGATCTTTTAAAGTGCATCTCAGGACTACTTTCCAAGGAGGCATACTCAGCAGTTTTCATAGTACTCCTTCTAACTTAGTATTCAGTGGCCATTCCCAGTAGTGCTCAAAATGACCATATGGGTCTGGGGATTGACCTGGGCCTCTTTCCTACAGGCAAAGCATATACACAGCCTTTGAGTTGTCTCTCCAGCCTTGCATCAGACCTTGTTTGCAAACAGATGGTTCTCAGCTACCTGGCAGTTGCATTCTCCTGGGGAACTCACCCTCTAGCCATTCCACCCTTCCTGTCCCAATTATTTTAAATATTTTTTTCATAAAGACCCACATGTCCAAAAAAAAAAAAAGATGCACATGCATCCCATGCAAAATCAACTGGACAATTCTGGAGACTGAGGTAAAGGTCTGTAGGGGAAGCTGTGAGCCAGGTCTGACAAGCTGAACAGGATTCTGATAAGCAGGATGTTCCAGATAAGAGAGGTGCAAAACAGGTTCCAGACATACTGTCTGTCTCAGGGGTGAAGTGCAAGAGGCTCTGGAGAGCTGTAGCAAAGATGGAAGAGAAATGTAGTCACCTGGCAAGCTGTGAAATGTAGGATTATAAAGCGTGGAGTTTATCCCAAATGAAGAGACAGCAGGGAGTCACAGTAAAATCAGTGCTTGATGGGGCCAGAGTGATAGTACAGTGAGTATGGTGCTTGGCTTATATACCTGACCCAGGTTCAATCATAAGAGTCCACCGGAGTGATCCCTGAGTGTAGAGCCAGGAGTAAGTCCTGAGAATAATCAAAGAAACAGGGGCTGGCATGGTGGCGCTAGAGGTAAGGTGTCTGCCTTGTGAGTGCTAGCCTAGGACTGACCACAGTTCGATCCCCCGGCGTCCCCAAGCCAGGAGCGACTTCTGAAAGCATAGCCAGGAGTAACCCCTGAGCGTCACCGGGTGTGCCCCCCCCAAAATATCAAAGAAACAACTTAAATTAAAATAACAATAAAATCAGTGATTAGAGAATCTGCAGGTGGCCCAGAGAACCACTAGGAATAATCCTTGAACACTAAATCTGGACAAGTCCTACCCGCCTGCACATCTGGATGCAACTGCACACATTTTATTGTACCTCTAACATACAAATGTTGACACTATTGTAATCCATTGCCACATCAATTTAAATAAAAGGTATTTTTTTGCCTGGCTAGAAAGATAGTATAGAAAGTAAGTTTTTTTTTTGGGGGGGGGGCAGCAGAGAGATAGCACACTTGTAAGGCGTTTGCCTTAGATGCAGAAAGACAATGGTTCAAATCCCGGCATCCCATATGGTCCCCCCAAGCCTGCCAGGAGCGATTTCTGAGCATGGATCCAGAAGTAACCCCTGTGCGCTGCCAGGTGTGACCCAAAAAAACCCTCAAAAAAACAAAAACAAATAAAGTAAGGTTTTTGCCTTGCATATGGCTGACCTGAGTTCAATCCCCAGAAATACATGATGGGCTCCAAACGGCCTTCAATACCATTGAGGGTATCCTCAAAACCTTTGATATCTCAATACCATCTCAATACCATTGAGAAATGGTATTCTAAAGACTAATCTAGAAAGAATCAGAGACAAATCCAAGTCCTCTAGGATGGGGTGTGATGACAGCTGCTGGCTGTGCTGAGAGGAATGTGAAAGTGTGTGTGTGTGTGGGGGGTAGTCCATCAAGATATTGGCCATAACTTGTTGAAACAGAGTTTAAACAACTGGCAGTTATTTCTAGGAGACATTTTCTTAAAATAGAAATGAAGATTTATCCATACTTCTTCCTCTCCCACTAAAAATATAAAAATGTGACTTCAAGAAACAGTATATTTTAAATATATATTAAATAGGTCTAAATATAAATCTGGGGATGGGTAATGTGCTGAAAGGATCAAGAGAAAAATAGTAGAGGGATGTCCGTATTTTGGTGGTATGCAAAGCCTGATAATATTGTCTCCCTAAAACATATTTAGCTCTTGAAAACCAACATTATCTTAAAGAAAAGGATAAAGGAAGCAGAAAGATAGTGCAGGGGTTAAAAAAGCACAGTGGTGACCATTTTTTTTTTTTTATCCCCAGCATTACATCTGGCCTCCTAAGCATAGTCAATGTTGCATGGTGTGTTCCCAATTTAAATAAAAGGTATTTTTTTTTCCTGGCTAGAAAGATAGTATAGAAAGTAAGTTTTTTTTTTTTTTTGGGGGGGGGGCGGCAGAGAGATAGCACACTTGTAAGGCTTTTGCCTTAGATGCAGAAAGACAATGGTTCAAATCCCGGCATCCCATATGGTGTCGTCCCCCCCCCCCCGTTCCCCCCCCCCCGTCCCCCCCCCCCCGAGCCTGCCAGGAGCGATTTCTGAGCATGGATCCAGAAATAACCCCTGTGCGCTGCCGGGTGTGACCCAAAAAAACCCTCAAAAAACAAAAACAAATAAAGAAAGTAAGGTTTTTGCCTTGCATATGGCTGACCTGAGTTCAATCCCCAGAAATACATGATGGGCTTGAATACCACCGTGGGTGGCCCAGGTAATCTGCACTGAAGGCTGTGCAGCACTGCATGTTTGGGTCCTAGAAATGAACCACTACCTGTTGGATTGAGAAATGCAGTGGGTTTCCCAGGCACCATCTAGGAGGCACAGAAACCAGTAACCAAGACACCAGGCCAGAGAAACAGTACAGGAGTTAAGGTGCTTGCCTTGCCTTGTTTTCTGTGTCAGATGGTCCCTTGAGCCTGCTAGAAGTGACTCCTTAGTGCAGGAGAAAACTCTGAGTATTGTGGGGTATGAATCATGCCACAAAAAAGGTATAATAAAAATTAGTGCAAAATAAAGTATATAATAAATACCTTGAAGGTTCATTCAAATACTTGATATAAAGACATGCTTAGCTCACTTTCAAGATAGCTGAAACAAATCACCAGAGTAAGTCCAGAAAAAACCAGCTTGAAGAAACAGGTTAGGCCACCAGTAATATATCATTATGACTCATGTCCTGGTTGTCATTTTTATCCTTTAACGTAATCTGGGAAGAGGTATTCCTCCAGGTTTCCAAAGAAAGTGCTCGACTGGGAACTTATTAAAGTGTGAGTAATTGTACTGCAGCCCTGCAGAAATGGAGAGAGAAAGAGAGAGAATGAGAGAGATTTTCACTTCTGATAGGGGAATAGCATGACACTGTAAAGCTATGCACTAGAAAAATTTAAGTAGTGTAATCTTCATTGAAATGATGATGAGCTCAATCAAGAGCTAGCAAGACAGGATGCTGGATCTTTTCCCCAAATCTTCACTCTAGGGGTTTGACAAATGCAGAGGGACAAAAGGTTAAAATATTCTTTTTATGAAACCATCGCTGACACGAATATACAGCATGATAGATAAATGGGTATGACTTGGTTCTTTTCAGAAGGCAGTAATGATGGAAGGGTTAAATGACATAAATCTGCAATGGAAACCCATTTTTCTTTTTTTATTTTTTTGTTTTTGTTTTTGGGCCACACCCGTTTGACGCTCAGGGGTTACTCCTGGCTATGTGCTCAGAAATCGCCCCTGGCTTGGGGGGACCATATGGGACGCCGGGGGATCGAACCGCGGTCCTTCCTTGGCTAGCGCTTGCAAGGCAGACACCTTACCTCCAGCGCCACCTACCTGGCCCCGGAAACCCATTTTTCTGAAGCTGCCAAAAGACGGGTGTTTTTAGAGCACACTTGGGGAACTGGTTGGACCAGAGTAGGGAGCTGAATAAAACTATTATGAAGACATTACTAAATGGTATAGACCAAAAACTAAAGACATGTCTATAAAAAAGCCTTTTTACTTTTTACAGGGATTAATTCCTGCAAGTCTGGTTACTTGAAAACAAATGGTTTTAAGTTTTGATGAAAACATAAGCTCTCAGAAGAGAATATCCTAAAGTATTTGAAGCAGGAACATGGAAAGTTAGATTAAAAAATGAAACAAAATGAAACAGAAACAAAAGAATTAACACCAGCCCTAAGATCAACAAAGCCACATCAGTCGTTTAATACCTGTGATATAGCTAGGGCATAGAACATTTGCCCTTCATGTGTGAGGTCTTGGATTCCATTCCAGGCATCACAGACCAAACTCAAACAAACCAAATAACCAAATAAATCTAATACTGTCTTGGTAACACAAGCAGCTGAGAAATGACTCTTGGGCACAGAGCTGTAAGTAGTCCTTTGAACCACTAGGCATGACACAAACTGATCCCAACCCACACAGAAACAACAACAACAATACCCAAAAATTCTAAAAGTCCTTCTGTGTTTATATTTTGAGTTTTTCCATAAATATACACAGTATAATAAGCAAAAAATATTAGTAATGCATATTAGGGCCAAAGAAAGAGCACAGAGATTAAGGCACTTTTCTTGTCTAATGTTCAATCCCTAGAATCACACGCGGTACCTTGTGCACTGCCAGGTGTGGCCCCCAAATATATCTTAGGATCTAGGAAAGAGTATAGTGGTTATGGTACACGGACTCAGCTTTCATTCCCAGCATCACATGGTCCCCTGGAGCACTGCCAGGTGCAATCCTGAGATCCCAACCATTGTTTGGGTGACACGTAGCTCTAGGCATCACAGGATCAAATCAACACAGCATTCGCTGCCCTGCCTGAACCATCTGCCTGTTAGCTGAAAATCACAAGGAGTGGGACACCCCCAGATTTCTGAGCATTGTTTGGAAGTACTCTCGAATACAAAATTTGAGGAAAACATTTTAGAATTAGAAGGTGACCAGAGATTTTCTACATTCATTGCCCCTCCCATTGTTTTCTAAATTTGGGCCACACTTGGCAATTCTCAGGGCAGAGATCACTCCTGCAGGGACTCAGGGGAGCATATATGGTGACAGGGATCCAAGCCAAGTCTTCTCTGTGCAAGGCAAGAGCCTTACAAGAACGTGACCTCTTTGCCCACCCACCCCAACATATTCTATGGAACATTCTTCCTCTTTTGTTTGATTTTGTTGTGGAGCCTCTCCGAATGGTGCTCAGGGGGCTATTGTTGAATTATTTCTGGTAGGCTTGGAAGTAACGGGAATGTGAATAAGATACTTGGGATTGAACCCAGGGTGGCCATTTGCTCTAGCCCTTATGGAACATTTATCTAATTCTAACCTAACATTGTTAAGGTAGAAAACGATAATTCTGTAAGCCCCTCTTCCTTAGATTATTCAGAGGCTGTAATCAAGCATCAGATTGGTTAAAGGGTGAAAAAATGAATATTTCCTTCCTCCCTTCCTCCCTTCCTTCCTCCCTTCCTTCCTTCCTTCCTTCCTTCCTTCCTTCCTTCCTTCCTTCCTTCCTTCCTTCCTTCCTTCCTTCCTTCCTTCCTTCCGTCCTTCCTTCCTTCCTTCCTCCCTTCCTTCCTCCCCTCCCTTCTCTCTTTTTCTTCTTTAAAAAATTTTTAATAATCATTTCCTCTAATTCAATATATAAAATATCTTTCTTTTTCTTCTTTTCCCTCTTTCCTCCTTCCCTGTCTCCCAAGGCCCGGCCCCAACGCCCAACTCGGAAGTGACGTCCTACTCGCGCGCCCACTTCCGGCGCGCCCGTGACGTCGCCCTCGCGCGCCGGAAGCGGGCGGCTCGGAGCTGCCGCTCGACTCGGAGCTGCGGCTCGACGCGGCGGCCGGTGCGTCTCCTCGAAGGGAAGGCCCGCCGCGGCCGAGCGGCGCGGGCGGCATGGCGGCGCAGGGCAGCCTGGTGGCCAACCGGGGCCGGCGCTTCAAGTGGGCCATCGAGCTGAGCGCGCCCGGGGGCGGCAGCAGGGGCCGCAGCGAGCGGGGCGGCGGGCAGGGGGACTCGCTGTGCCCGGTGGGCTACCTGGACAAGCAGGTGCCCGACACGAGCGTGCAGGAGACGGACCGCATCCTGGTGGAGAAGCGCTGCTGGGACATCGCGCTGGGCCCGCTCAAGCAGATCCCCATGAACCTCTTCATCATGTACATGGCGGGCAACACCATCTCCATCTTCCCCACCATGATGGTGTGCATGATGGCGTGGCGGCCCATCCAGGCGCTCATGGCCATCTCGGCCAGTACGTACTGGAGTGTGGAGAGAGGCAGTTCTCAGCCCCTGCACGTCCGGGCAGCGGTTCTGGGCTCCCGGCCGGGGGAGGGTGTGCGGGTGCTGGTGGTCGGGTGGTAGCACGGGTGGGGGGACGGACGGTGCCTGGTCACCTGCCGTGCCCCTCTCCTCTATTCTCTCTCCTCATTCAATGCCTTTTGGGGAGGGGGACTCGTCTGCTGTTGCTCAGTCGTTGCTCCTGGAGGGAGGGCTGGCACATTCTGCTGTGTGTAAGGCAGATGCCCTCCTCTCCTCTCCTCTCAGCCCCTATTTGCTAGATTCTGACATTTGTTTTGACATTTCCCACTACAGCTTTCAAGATGCTCGAGAGTTCAAGCCAGAAGTTCCTCCAGGGCTTGGTGTATCTGATTGGGAACCTCCTGGGTCTTGCGCTGGCTGTTTATAAGTGCCAGTCCATGGGGCTCTTGCCCACGCACGCATCGGATTGGTTAGCCTTCATTGAGCCTCCTGAGGTAAGGCCCAAGTAACCTTGATACCATGCAATGGTGGGGGATGAAGAGTGGTTTTAGAACTCGTTTCTTTCTTTGCGGACTACAGTAGGTAGGTAGTTGGTAGTTAGGGCTACTCTCAGCCTGGGCAAGTGAAGATTGAACCCAGTGCTTCAGCATTACAGCACATTTCTTTTGGGGGAGGCAGAGTTAGGGCCACATCTGGTGGTGCTCAAGGCTTACTCCTGGTGGGTCCGCATGGGGTGCTGGGATTGAACCCAGGTTGGCTGTGTGCTGGGCTGGCCCACTTCCTCCCCACTCCTTACATTCTGGATTACATCTAGCAGTACTCAGGAATCATTGCTGGCAGGGGCCGGAGAGACAGCACAGTGGTAAGACGTTTGCCTTGCACGCAGCCGGTACAGGACAGGTAGTGGTTCGAATATTTGGTGTCCCATGCCTACCAGGAGCAATTTCTGAGCGCAGAGCCACCAGGAATAACCCGAGTGCCGCTGGGTGTGTGCCCGCCCCCCCCCCTTGAAAAAAAAATTCCTTGTAGAAAAGGGGGACCGTATGGAACCATATGGGAACCCAGGTCAACGCTTGCAAGGAAAGCACCTTACTGAGCTCTCTCAAGCCCCTATAGCTAATTTTTTAGACTAATGATTAGGACTTTGGGAGATATTTTGTTTGAAGGATAAATATAGAGCTTGTGATTATTAATCAGTTGAGAAGACCATTTTCAAAGTAATTCACAATTTACTTTTTCTTATTTCAGAGGATGGAATTCAGTGGCGGAGGGTTATTGTTATAAGAAAGCAGCATCTGGTGCTTCCAGACTCTCACTTAGAATCTTTATGCTCAGTAGCTCCTCAGCTACTTACATTCATACTGACGCCGAAAAGAATCAGAAGTCCTCTTTCGTCGTTTTGGAGACAAATCCCAGTGATACAACAAACAAAACTGTTAGGACTGCCTTTGACTGAAAATAATGTAGAAAACTTTATTTATGTGTCTAGTACAGAGCAAAACAACAAATAAAACCGTAACTATGTAAACAAAGGAACATTTGCTGCTTAATCAAGAAACAGCAACAATCTTTCAATAAATTAAATGGTCAAGAACAACGCTTCAAAAAAGTTGTTCCAGTTTCCCTTAAATCTATTTCCTTAATATTTTATTTCTATTTAATAGAAGCTGGAACATACAAAATTTCTGCGGGAGACACCTGTGGAGACGCAAGAAACCAATGCTGGATTCATATTATACATGATGAAAAATAAGCTAGATCTCCCCATAAAGCACACTAACGTACTTACAGTGTAGTTGCTACTTTAATATCCGCAATAATGATTTTTAAACACGAGTGGGGGAATGAGAACTGGTGGGATGAATGGGGCCACAGAAATCAGCGGCAATGGAAGATAGAGGTGCGGTCTTCCCCTAACAACAGGAGCTTGGCACCTGTCAATTAGATGCCAAAACCCTAATATCAGCTTTTAGTAGCTATCAAGGAAGAAGGCCAGCAGTTGGGAGTGTTTCTACTGTCATTACCTGTCCCAGTAAGTCATACATAGTTAAGACAAAAGCTGGATCTTACTCAGAAGGCAGGAGGAAGTCTTTCTCTTCCTTCCTGAAACACAAAGCCCCTTCCCCTAAGGTGCATTCTCATCAAGTTTTC
This sequence comes from Suncus etruscus, assembly GCF_024139225.1. Taxonomy (NCBI): domain Eukaryota; kingdom Metazoa; phylum Chordata; class Mammalia; order Eulipotyphla; family Soricidae; genus Suncus; species Suncus etruscus. The sequence goes on from NC_064863.1 coordinate 6,024,476, forward strand.
AGTATTGCTTTATTGCAGTGATTAAAACAGACAAGACACTAAAGACAGACAACATAAGAACACATAAATATGAAATGCTCTAGACTGAGATGGGTTAATTCTGGCCTAAGGGGCCGGAGCAATAGCACAGCAGTAGGGCATTTGCCTTGCACACGGCCAACACAGGACAAACCCCAGTTCGATTCCCGGCATCCCATATGGTTCCCCCGAGCCTGCCAAGAACAATTTCTAAGCAAAGAGCCAGGAGTGTAGCCCCTGAGTGCTGCTGGGTGTGACCCAATGCCTGCCCCCTCCCCAAAAGTTACGGCTTAATAACCATTTTCCCATGTAACAGTGATTTTTTTGTCTTTTAGGTCCTAAAACAATTTGACCAGTTATCTTAGATTCTTACAAATTGCCAACCACAGAAAGATCTCCACCTCTAAAATCTTACTTTCCAATACATCTATAATCTATACAGCTATGGATCTATCTAGTTGTGTAATCTATCTTCAGCTGTATAGATAAAACTTTGGCTGGAGTGTATATATGTAAATGTGGAAGCTCCTGGGTATGCTAACTTTTAAGAGATCTTCAATATCTTGGGTTTTAGAAATCTGTCCCTCTATTGCTAAGCTCAACTAAGCAGTCTTGCCATGAAAGCTGTACAGTGCTTCTGCTCTTTGCAAAAACACGCAAGAAAAAACTTAGATCTTGTCTGCTTTGTTTACCCCAAATAGGCCTGAAGATTGAAAGAGCAGAAGGTACGAATAAAAAATATCCATTTCTTATCCCACCCATACTTTATTTTTTCTGTAGAAAATAATTAAATTTATCTTGGGGGGGGGAGAGAAGTAGGGAGGGAGAAGAGAGGAAAATAATTAAATTTCTTAAAGCCATGTTGTAGAGTTTTTTTTTTTTGTTTGTTTGGTCTTTTTTGTCTCTAATGAATACCTGGCTGGCTCCTAGGTCAACTTGCTCCATATAGCCTATTGACTAATTATTATAAGAGACTTTAGGGCTGGAGCGGTGGTGCTAGAGGTAAGGCTGCCTTGCCCGCGCTAGCCTAGGATGGACCTCGGTTCTATCCCCTGGCGCCCCATATGGTCCCCCAAGCTAGGAGCGATTTTTTGAGCACATAGTCAAGAGTAAAGGCGTCACCTGAGCGTCACCAAAAACAAACAAAAGAGACAATCATTAGTAAAGTAAGATTCAAATGAAGGTATAGGGGCCAGAGCGATGGTGCAGCAGCAGAGTGTTTGCCTTGTACACGCCGACCCAGGATGGACCACGGCTCGATCACCGGGTATCCCACATGATCCCCCAAGCCAGGAGCGATTTCTGAGCACATAGCCAGGAGTAACCCCTGAGCATCACCGGGTGTGCCCCCCCCAAAAAAAAAGAACCAAAAACAAATGAAGGTATAAATTCAGATGAGTTTCTCTACCCATCTTACAAAGATTCTACATATCTGAAATTACAACTCAGCTACACAGCAGTTTTTCTGTTTTAACTCCAGGTGTTATATGATCAATAAATTGCAGCCAGAGTACTTGAGGGCTCGCTGCCAACTGGCGGTGCGCCATTCTCTAGTGCCTGGCCGGACCCCCACCGTCTGACCCCAACTCTGCCGCTCAGAATCTGCAACCACGAAGAGCCAGGCGCTATGCCTAGGACGGTGCTCTTGAAAGCTGCACGACTGTCAACGACTGCGCAAGCGAAAGCCGCGGCAGTTGTTCAGGCTGCGGCACTTAGAAAACACAGCATCAGACTCGGCGAAGAGGACGACGTCCTTAGCAAGGGCCACGGCCAGCACCTCCAGAGCTGTGTCGCGGGTGGCTGAGGCGGAGTCCGCCACTGCGACCGCAGCGAAAAATGAGAAGCCGGCCCGGAACTAGCATCGCTCCAACCCAACAAACAGCCAACCCCCCCCCCCCCCACAAGTAACATAGAAGAAAAATTGGGGGCCGGAGATACACACAGCACAGCTCGGAGAGATAGCTCAGCGGCGTTTGCCTTGCAAGCAGCCGATCCAGGGCCTAAGGTGATTGGTTCGAATCCAGGCGTCCCATATGGTCCCCCATGCCTGCCAGGAGCGATTTCTGAGCAGACAGCCAGGAGTAATCCCTGAGCACCGCCGGGTGTGCCCCCCCCCCCAAAAAAAAATTGCAAAGCTAAATTTGCACCAAGTATCCTTGGCACAGTTAGTGCTTTCTTAAAAACAAACCAGTAGAAAACTGGTGGAACTATCTGTAATCAGAATGAATAATAAAATTATAAAGAAAAAAATGCCCATACTCTGGGTATTCATCTGAAGGCCTCCAGTTTTCACTATGGCTTTAGAAATGAGTAGAGATTCCCAACTCCCTGGTGGTTCCAATTACCAATTCATGTGAACACCTACCCCCCTCTGAACCAGATTTCTTTTTCTTTCTTTCTTTTTTTTATTTTTGGGTCACACCCAGCAGCGCTCGGGGTCACTCCTGACTCTACACTCAGAAATCGTCCCTGGCAGGCACGGGGGACCATATGGGATGCCGGGATTCGAACTACCATCCTTCTGGAGGCAAGGCAAACACCTTACCTCCAGGTTATCTCTCCGGCCCCCTGAACCAAATTTCTTTTTTTTTTTTTTTTTTTTTTTGTGGTTTTTGGGTCACACCCGGCAGTGCTCAGGGGTTATTCCTGGCTCCAGGCTCAGAAATTGCTCCTGGCAGGCACGGGAGGACCATATATGGGACGCCGGGATTCGAACCGATGACCTCCTGCATGAGAGGCAAACGCCTTACCTCCATGCTATCTCTCCGGCCCCTGAACCAAATTTCTTAAAGAAGTTTCTTGATCAAGTCATTCCCACTTTAGTAGAGTAGGTATTCAGAGTAGCAGTTCTTTAGTTTTGGCACTGAAAAGAATATGGCTCTAGAATTTCAATTAAATTACTGGATCCCTCCCCTCCCCCCACTTTATATGATGCTCCAGATCTGAGGATCTGAGGTTCAGTGCAATATTTTGCACATGTAAGACTGAAAACATTTACCACCAAGAAAACAGTCCAAAACTTTAGGGAAGAATTTTTAAACAATATTCTTAGTATAGCCTGATTTCACCCTCTCTTAAGGAGAAACTATTGGCCAATGTTTATCACATCTTCATTTCCTGGATAATGGTTTGCATATTTTACTCATGTGCTAGAACTTCAGATTATTTTAGTAAATCTTGTAGTCTGGCCACCTGAAAAAGAACCGCAAATAATTTTTACTACGTCTTTAAAAAACAATTTCCATTATAAAACTGCACATAATACTCAATTACAGATTGAGCTTTGATAGACAGCCGGAAGACGTACCAACAGTACTCATGTATTAAACCTGATATTTGGGGGAAATTTTCTTTTGGAGGAAGTAGAGGCTGCAGGCATGCTGCAGTTGTGTACATTTAGAGCCATAATGTAACATAAGATTCCCAAAGAGCACAGGCTCTCCTGAGATTAGCTAACAAGGTTACATTTCGGCATGCTGCAAGTTCTCTCCACAAAGATTCTGGGTGCCCAGACACTTAGCCATGAATTCTTTTTCTTTTGTATGATACGGCCATGTCTCAGGCTGCTAGGCCAACTGTGTCATTAAACCATGACCAAAGAGACAGCTTTAATATTGGATGTGTAACTTGGTTTTTTGTGTCCAGTTCCATTTCTAGCATCCCTTTCGCCCATTCATTTGACTGGTTTAGCTTTTTATTCCAGCTGCTTCAACTGGTATAGACATGGCTTTTAGATTTAAGGACCCTTCTGGTGTTAAGGGAATACTTGTTTCTTCTTTAAGAACAGCAGACTAGATATGGAAGCAAAGAACAGAGATCTGTTTGCACTTTGCAACAAATACTTGAAGCTCAGCTGTCAAAAGTTTAGTGAGTTCATGGATATGTACAAAACGCAGGCCTCTCGCTGATGGAGAGGTGGTAAAGAGCTGCAGTTCCATGAAGAATGGATGCCTTTCACAAAAAACTGAAGCCAAGCAGTGTCATTCAGGAGTAGATTATGAGTAAATGGTAATCACTTCACTGCCACCACCTCGGACAAGTAGGACTCGCTCTAGTCCCTCGGTGAGCACTTCTAGGAACTCCATATCTTCAACTTTTGTCAAGGAGACAAATTATGCAAAAGATTACAACTGGGCATCATGGGGGGCTAGGAGGGTAGTATAGCTGTTACGGCATTTGACTTGAATTGGCCAACCTGGGTTTAATCCCCAACACACCATACGGTTCCTTGAGCCCATCTAGAAGTGATCCCTGAATGAAGAGCCAGAGTATGGCCCTAGGTATGCCCCAAAACAAAACAAAGCAACTGGATATCATGAATCTTTTTTTTCTGATTGCAGAGCTGCAAAATTAACCTGCTCATTTTAATTAATAACTATTTAGAGGGGCCGGGCGGTGGTGCTGGAGGTAAGGTGCCTGCCTTGCCTGCGCTAGCCTAGGACGGACCGCGGTTCGATCCCCCGGCGTCCCATATGGTCCCCCAAGAAGCCAGGAGCAACTTCTGAGCGCATAGCCAGGAGTAACCCCTGAGCGTCACAGGGTGTGGCCCAAAAACCAAAAAAAAAAAAAAAAAAAAAAATAACTATTTAGAAATAGACAAGTCTGAATTTTGGATTCAACCTAACCTTTCTTCGTAAGTAATCCAGGAACTTGTCCTTTTGTAGATGACTCTTTACCATCTGTTAGATTGTTACCCTAAGGACTATTATTAATACTACATTAGATATTTCCCTTATTATTTTTTCCAGTTTTTTGGGGTCACACTTGGCAGCGCTCAAGAGTTACTCCTGGCTCTGTGCTCAGAAATTGCTCCTGACAGGCTTGGGGAACCATATGGGATGCTGGGATTTGAACTGGAGTCCCCTGTGTTGACCACATGCCCTACTGCTGTACTATCACTCTGATCCCATTTTCCCCATTACTGAAAAAGGAGGAATCCCACAGTAATACTGTTACTATGTTAAAGTAAGTTCAGAAGAGAAAAAAAGTCCTAATAGGTTAGTTTATAAGATTCTTACAGATGCCTGCTGTGGCCGGGGATGAAGCTCAGTGGTAGAGCACTGCCTGAGCCCTGGGGTCAATCCCTATTGTCACACACTTCATGCTTGCGCCAATGTCTAATGTACCCGCCTTGCAAATAGGAGGCTCTAGTTAGATTGCTAGTTACTGCCTGTGTGTGCCAAGTGCAATCCTAACAGCTATACAGTTTGTGTCTGGCTGCAAGCGATTTCTGACTGCACAAATTTCTGGTTGTAATTTTCCATGCTGTGTCTATGAAGATCAAAACTAGTAAGATGGATGAGTAGCATGGCTAGGAGTGTTAACCCCTGGCAAGCAAGTGAATACCAGTTAACACTGAGGGAAATAAAGGGAGAAAGCTATTCTTATTGGGGGGGGGGGAGTGATAGTACACACGGTAGAGGATTCGCCATTAAACACAGCTTACCTGGATTCAGATTCAAGCATCCCATATGCTTTCCTGAGCACTGCCAGAAGTAATTCTGGCGTGCAGAGCCAAGAGTAACCCCTGAGCACCAACAGGTGTGGCCCACCCCCTAGCCCCAAAAAGGTTTCTTATAGAGAGCAAAGATCATTTATTTTGACAACACTCAGGTGACCATGCCATGCAGTGCCAGGAATAAAATTTGGGCTCCCACATCAAAGCATGGGCTCCAGCATTCTGAGCTCTCTTGCTAGCCCATTATTCTTAGCATCCTAGGGATTGAGCTCAGTGTGTTAAACATGGAAGAAAGTGCTTTACTGCTGAGCTACATACTGACTAGAACCCAAATTTTTTCTTCTTTCTTTTTTGGTGGGTTGGAGGTGGGGTCAGAGGTTTTGACACATCTAGCAATACTCAGGGCTTCCTCTTGGCTTTGTACTCATGGATCACTCCTAGTGGTGCTCAGGACTGAACCAGGTTTGGTGCATGCAAGGCACACAGGCCAAGTAATTTCTAAATGAATCCATTCAATGCATTTTTTTTTTAGCAGTTCTTTCAACCTTTTTACTTATTGGTACTGGTAAGTGAGGGCCAATCTATACTACTGCATTGCAGAGGAAGTCCCATAAAAAATCCTGTATTCAGAGATATGAGAATAAGAATCCTTACCTCCCTTATTTCTCCCCAAAGGAAGCTATCTCAACTTTCATTTCTCCAACCTTACTCCCTTCCTCCCCCTCAAAAAAAAGACTTTGCAAAGTAAGAAGAACAGTCAACTTCACATGTAAAGGAGAATATAATTCTCACCTCTACAAAAGGAGACTAAACCCTGACCAGAGATGGCTAAATGGATGAAAGCATTCACAAGACCTGGGTCCTCTCAGCACCCTCAAAGAGTAACCACTGAGCACTGAGGTTGGAGTAGCCCTGTGCAAAGCAAAGTGTGGCTTAAAAATAAACCAACAAAAAAACAATCCTCCCCCACCCAGACAAGGAGACTGATTTCAAGAATTTACTATAAGACTTTTCATGGTGTGTGGGGGGACTATTCCCTACTTTGCGCTCAAGGATTGCTTCCTGCAATGTTCAGGGGATGAGATAGCTCTGGGGACTGAATCTAAGCCTCCTGAATGCTTTCCACGTGAGCAACCTATTTTTTTTATACCAGCCTGTTCGTGAAAATTTATACCTAACACCAAGTTTTCCTTTAAAGGACAATGATATTAGCCAATGGTCTTAAGAAATAGGTTAAGAAAATTCTAATGGCAGTTCCACACTTAAAAAAGATACAGTTTTCATCACCCTCAGGGTTTCGGGGTGGCCCTGGCATATTCAACAAAACCAACTTTGCTTCATGGGACTTGTTAACTATAACTTCATTGAGCTTCACTGCTGTATGCATCCGCCTTACATTGGAATGGTCTCTGTGTGAAGGAAAACAAAAGAAAGTTGAAATGAGGCAATAAAATAACTGAGCATATATAATCAACCTTAGAGAACAATTTTTTTTTTTTTAAGTTTTTGGGTCATACCTGGCAATGTCTGATGCTTAGGTGTTACTACTAGAGGTTTAAGGAACATATGGGATGCCAGAACAAAACCCAAGCCAGTCAATTGCAATGCCTTCCTTACCTGTTGTATTCTCTCTTCACCCTCCACCCTTTAGACTTTTTTCCCCCACACCCGGTGACACTCAGGAATTATTACAGGCAGGGTCCGGAAATTATATGGGATGTCAGAGATCGAATCTGGGTTGACTGCATGCAAGGCAAATGCTCTACTTCACTGTGCTATTCCTCCTGCCCAACCTTTAGAAATTTGAGAGATTTTTTTTTTAAACAAATGAATTGTCAATTCTGTTTATTTATTTTCGGTTTTTGGGTTACACCTGGAAGCGCTCAGGGGTTACTTCTGGCTGTGCTTTCAGAAATCGCTCCTGGTAGGCACAAGGGACCATATGGAATGCTGGGATTCAAACCATTATCCATCCTGGATCTGCTGTATGCAAGCAAACGGCCTATTGCTGTGCTATCTCTCTGGCCCCTTGAGAGAGATTTTTGACTTTTTGTTTTCAGTTTGGGAATCACTCCCAGCAGTGCTCAGGAGTAGCTCCTAGCAGTACTTCGGGGGGATCATATGGGATGCCAGAGATTGATCCTATGATAGCCACTTGCAAGATAAGTGCCCTACCTGCTGTACTATGACTCCAGCCCCAGAGATTTTTTTAAAATGTTTTATTTATTTATTTATTTATTTTTGGGCCACACCTTTTGACACTCAGGAGTTACTCCTAGCTATGCGCTCAGAAATTGCTCCTGTCTTGGGACCATATGGGATACCGGGGATTGAACCCAGGTCCGTCCTGGGTCAGTCGCATGCATGGCACAAGCCCTACCGCTGTGTTATCACTCTGGCCCCAGCCCCAGAGATTTTTGACTATGAATAATGAAAAAAAAAAAGATTTCTTTAAGATATTAATATTTTCAGGGGCTGGAGCGGTGGCACAAGCTGTAGGACGCCTGCCTTGCATGTGCTAGCCTAGGACGGACTGCGGTTGGATCTCCCGGTATCCCATATGATCCCCCAAGCCAGGAGTGATTTCTGAGCGCACAGCCAGGAGTAACCCCTGAGCGTCACTGGGTGTGACCCCCCCCAAAAAATAACAAATAAATAAATATTTTAAGGGGCTGGAACAAGCATAGCAAGTAGGGCATTTACCTTGAAAGGGGTGACCTGGGTTTGACATACAGCAGCCTTGAGCACCACCAGGATAATTTCTGAGTGCAGGGCCAGGTGTAACCCCCAAGAGCCATCTGGTCTAGCCTAAAAATAACCCTTAATATTTTCTATTTTCTTATTCTACATTCTCTCATTTTATATTAGGAAAACATTCTGGAGAGAAAAAGGGGGGCATACACGCAGAGACATACTACAGTGGGTTTGAGAATTTGTCTTGCACACAGATGACCTGGGTTCAATTCCCGCACCCATGTGGTCCCTTAGGCTCACCAGGAGTGATCCCTCAACAGTCAGGAGTAAGCTCTGAGCAGCATCGAATGTGACTCAAAAACAAAAATTTAGGGGCCCGGAGAGATAGCACAGCAGCGTTTGCCTTGCAAGCAGCCGATCCAGGACCAAAGGTGGTTGGTTCGAATCCCGGTGTCCCATATGGTCCCCCGTGCCTGCCAGGAGCTATTTCTGAGCAGACAGCCAGGAGTAACCCCTGAGTACCGCCGGGTGTGACCCAAAAACCAAAAAAAAAAAAACAAAAACAAAACAAAAACCAAAAAAACAAAACAAAAATTTAGATTGTGTATGGTATTAACTGGTAACAATATGGAATGGAAAGTAACAGACACAAGACTGGATTTACCACAAAATGAGGAACAAAATCCAGTTCTCTATTAAGACAAAGTGACATCTATGACACTATGTTCTGTGATAACCTTGTGTGAGTTGGGAAACTTACGGACGCATGTTTAGAAGGTCCTGAAATCCTTCCATTGACTTGGCCTTTTGCGCTCGGGATGCCATGTACTTGTCTTTTGTCCAAGTCATATGCACCTTCTCCTGATAAGTCTCTGTCTCTTCATCCTCATCTGAACCAATGCTTGTCAATCGGAGCATAGAGTTCCGGTCTTTCACCAACTGTGCCTGAGGAATGCCCAAGATGGTCATGAGTACCTGCAATTTTCCTTGAGTTATTTTGAAAAAAATTATGGGTTATACTGGAATAGGTGATTAGGTGAAATTTTCTCATCTTTTTTTATTATTTATTTTTATTTTTGTGGTTTTTGGGTCACACCCGGCAGTGCTCAGGGGTTATTCCTGGCTCCAGGCTCAGAAATTGCTCCTGGGAGGCACAGGGGACCATCTGGGATGCCGGGATTCGAACCGATGACCTCCTGCATGAAAGGCAAACGCCTTACCACCATGCTATTTCTCCGGCCCCAATTTTCTCATCTTCTGAGAGCAATAAAATTTCACCCCCTTCAGTGACAGGCTTCCCAGGGCCAGGACTAGATCAATGCAGCAGGGCTTACCTCTCTATCTCGCTCTGTTTTGGAAAGTCGCATGTGCCGAAGCATCTGGGATCTTTGCTCCATCATCAGGGTACGCTCATAAGTATAAGCTGATATATCACTGTCATGCTGTCAGATGAGAGTAGTGGGTAATGAGAAAAGACAAAAGAACCATATATTTTCGTTTCTATTCACTAAGACAAACCAGAGAAAGTACCATAATACAAACGTAAAAGTCACTCCCATTTTTATCAATGAATTGTGACTTGTATATGCTTTCCTTTTCTTTTATAATCTTTACTTAGTTACCATAAAATTGCAATTATTCATGACTGATTTCAGACATAAATTGTTCAACACTGATCGTTTCACCAGTGTCCACTTCCCTCCACTAATTCCTCTGACCCAACCTGGCCTCCCAGCCACTAGTCTGACTCTAGCAGGGACACTTTTATTTTAATATATGTCAGCTTTTACACTGTGGTTTACAGTACTGTTGTCGATGGGGTTTCACACGTAACACCTTGCCACTTTTCAGGACCACCTCTTCCTTACTTTTTTTTTTTGTTTGTTTGGTTTTTGGGCCACACCCGGCAGTGCTCAGGGGTTATTCCTGGCTGTCTGCTAAGAAATAGCTCCTGGCAGGCACAGGGGACCATATGGGACACCGGGATTTGAACCAACCACCTTTGGTCCTGGATCGGCTGCTTGCAAGGCAAACACCGCTGTGCTATCTCTCCGGGCCCTCTTCCTTCTACCAAAGTCATTGCCTGCTTCCTATTCTTTCCCCACCCCTCAGGTGGCACGTTTCCTACTGAATACCGGATCTCATGTTCTTTGTTCTGTCTTTGGACATGCATTATTCCACACTTATATCACTATTTTTTTGAGGGGGTACACCCAGAAGTACTCTGGGTTACTCCCAATGCTCTGAATTTAGCAATTACTCTTGGGGTTTTCAGGGGCCAGATGGGATTCTAGGGATTGAACCAGGATTGGCCATGTACAAAAAATACCCTACCCATTGATTGTACTATCGCTCTGGCCCCTACGTTTCTTTTTTTTTGGGGGGGGTGTCATACCCGGTGACGCTCAGGAGTTACTCCTGGCTATGCGCTCAGAAATCGCTCCTGGCTTGGAGGACCATATGGGATGCCGGGGATCGAACCAAGATCCTTCCTGGATCAGTCATGTGCAAGGCAAATGCTCTACCACTGTGCTACTGTGCCACACCCCCATACGTTTCTTTTAGACATAATGCACAAATTTAATAGCTGAAGATGAAAATCACTAGTAAAAGTGTATAACTTGTGTGTATGAGACCTGGTTTTTATCCTTACCACTGTAAAACCCTATACAAAACATACACACAACCACACACAAATACAAAATATCCCACAAAACAAAAACTAAACCTTAGGTGTCTTTACTGCCATAGGCCAAAGAGATATTACAGGAGTTAAAGTACTAGCTTTGCACACTGCCTGCCCTAGTGTCAGCTCAGGCAACATACATGGATCCCCTGAACACTGTTGTGAGTGAGCCCTGATAACCATAAGATCTGACCCAAAACCAAGAAATTTCCAAGTAATAAATTATATGTAATTTTAGTATGACTATGAATTAAATTAAATAAATAATAATTAGATAGTATTAGGAAAGACTCAAGCAGAAACATAGGCTATATAACAAAAGCAATAAAAAAAAATAAAGGAGCTGGTACATCACGTAAGGTGCTTGCCTTGCATGCACCCAGCCCAGGTTTGATCCCCGGCATCCCAAATGGTCCCCCGAGCACTGCTGGATGTGACAACAAAACTAATATGCATCACATAAACATTATATATATATATGTATACATATACATATATATATGTTTATATATATATATAAATATATATATATATGGTTTTTTTTTTTTTTGTTTTTGGGTCACACCCAGCCATGCTCAAGGGTTACACTCCTGGCTCTATGCTCAGAAATCACAGGCTCAAGGGATGCTGGGACTCGAACACTGTCTGTTTCTCCAGCCCCATATATTCATCTAGATCAATCTACTGGGGCTAGAAATAGAGTGGAGCAAGCAGGGCACTTGCCTTGTAGGAGCTGACCTCATTTCAATCCCCAGCACCCCTTATAGTTCCCCTCAAACCTTTCAGGAGTGATCCCTGAGAGCCAGGAGTAAGATCCAAAACAAACAAAAAAAAAAAAGAGAAGCAGATCAGTATGTCACAGTTTTGTTGGAACGAAAGAACAATTGCCCCAAACTAACAAGGTTCTAGGAAGATAGGCTAGAAGATCTCAAATTCCACTTTTTCTCACCATCTCCACCACTTCCACCTCTGCCTCAATGCGCAGGTGATACAAGAAAGTCGCCAGGTCCTTCTTCATCTGAATACTATTGTCTTCTAATTGGGCCACAGTGAAGATTCGTATACTGCATTTTCGCCATACCTGAAAACATAACGAACACCGACAATTAGATACAAGAAGGCAAAAAAAGAGTAAACTTCCTAATACACAAAGCACTTTTGCTCAGAATAGCCTTGCTATTAGAAACAAGAACTGCGGGCCCGGAGAGATAGCACAGCGGCGTTTGCCTTGCAAGCAGCCGATCCAGGACCAAAGGTGGTTGGTTCGAATCCCGGTGTCCCATAGGGTCCCCCGTGCCTGCCAGGAGCTATTTCTGAGCAGACAGCCAGGAGTAACCCCTGAGCACTGCCGGGTGTGGCCCAAAAACCAAAAACCAAAAAAAAAAAAAAAAAAAAAGAAACAAGAACTGCCAGGCTCCTCCACTCTGTTCCCAACAGTCCACAATGAGTTCAGCAGTCAGACTAGGTGCTTGTCCAGTGACAGCAGGGTCCCAAAGATGGGAAGCTGGCTAAGAGCCTCAGAAGGCAGCTGTCACCCCACGGTGCCTGCCATCTGGACCCTAATTTATCATAGTCTGCCACCTCTGCTGAGAAGTGGGATAGTTAAGCTTTTAAAAGAGCCTTTTCTGGTTTTACTGAAGAAAAAAAGAAGAAACAAGGTACTTGTTTCAGCTTCCTGCTTGTAAATTATGGGACAGTCATATAACTAAGTATCTTGTAAAAGTAAACTTTTAAAGAAATAACAAAAACACACTGTGATGGAGAAAGCTCATTCGGTGGGCTGAGTGCATATTTTGTATACAGGAGATCTGGGTTCTATTCCTGTCACCCCTAGGACCCACTCCCAGGCAGAGAGCTTCCTAAGATCCTAGGAATAGCCCCAAAGATACAAAACCAAAGAGCTCCCTAGATAATATATATTTAATACATATTAATTTCAGCTGGATTTTCTCTCTCTCTCTCCTTCTCTCTCTCTTCTCTCTCCTCTCTCTCCTCTCTCTCTCTTTCTTTCTTTCTTTCTTTCTTTCTTTCTTTCTTTCTTTCTTTCTTTCTTTCCTTTCTTTCTTTCTTTCTTTCTCTTCTTTCTATCTTTCTTTTTGTTTTTTTGGGTCACACCTGGTACCACTCAGGGGTTACTTCTGGCTCTATGCTCAGAAATTGCTTCTGGCAGGCTCGGGGGACCATATGGGATGCCAGGATTTGAACCACCATCCTTCTGCATGCAAGGCAAATGTTTTACCTCTATGCTATCTCTCCAGCCCCAGATTTTCTTTTTTCTTATCAATATTCTATCTAAATGACACTGTTCAAAGTTAAGCTACTGCTTTATTAGGCAAAAGTTTAAGCCATGTTAAGTACAATTTTAAAGTGGTCTAATATAAGAAAAATGGTAATATGAAAACAAATGGCACACAATACAATAAACAACACCAGAGGATTTATGTGTATGACAGATAAACAAATATACTTAGTTTTTTAGTTAGTAATCAAAACATGCTGGTTCCTTTTCTTTTTTTTTTTTTTTTTTGATTTTTGGGCCACACCCAGTAATGCTCAGGGGTTACTCCTGGCTATGTGCTCAGAAGTTGCTCCTGGCTTGGGGGACCATATGGGACAGCGGGGGATCGAACCTCGGTCCGTCCAAGGCTAGCGCAGGCAAGGCAGGCACCTTACCTTTAGCGCCACCGCCCGGCCCCGCTGGTTCCTTTTCTAAAGACGTGTAAAAGTAGGGACTGAAGAGAGTACAGTAGATCAGCCATTTGCCTTACATTGCCATAAATGCCATAAATGAACATATGGGCCCCTGAGCCCTGCCAGAAGTAACCCCCTGAATGAGAGCCAAAAGAAAGCCTCAAGCACAGCTGAGTGCCTACCCCAAATGTGTACAAATTAAAAAAAACAAACAAACAAACAACTGTTCACACACCACTCATGAGTTTAAAACTGTAATCAAGGGAGAGTCAAGAATAATTCTTGGGGGCCGGAGAGATAGCATGGAGGTAAGGCGTTTGCCTCTCATGCAGAAGGTCATCGGTTTGAATCCCCGGCGTCCCATATGGTCCCCCCCCGTGCTTGCTAGGAGCAACTTCTGAGCATGGAGCCAGGAGTAACCCCTGAGCAACTGCCGGGTAAGACCCAAAAACCAAAAAAAAAAAAAAAAAAAAGAATAATTCTTGGAAACGGAGAGACAGCACAACGGCATTTGCCTTGCAAGCAGCCGATCCAGGACCAAAGGTGGTTGGTTCGAATCCCGGTGTACCATATGGTCCCCTGAGCTTGCCAGGAGCTATTTCTGAACAGACAGCCAGGGGTAACCCCTGAGTACCACCGGGTGTGGCCCATAAACCAAAAACCAAAAAAAAAAAAAAAAGAATTCTTTGGGCCGGAGAGATAGCACAGCAGCTGAGAGGGCATTTGCCTTATATGCGGCCAACCCAGGACAGATAATGGTTCAATTCCTGGCATACCATATGGTCCCCTAAGCCTGCCAGGAGTGATTTCTGAGCGAAAAGCCAGGAGTAACTACTGAGCACCACCGCTGGGTGTGACCCAAAAACCAATTAATAAAAGGAAAAAAAGAAAAATTCTTAACACTTGTTTTTTCGGACATATCATGTGACATTCATAGGCTTATTTCTGATTCTAAACTCCTCGGGGATCACTCCTAGTGAGGGTAGGTCACCATATGTTATGCCAAAGATCAAATACAGGTCGGCTGTGTACAAGGCAAGTGCCCTATGGACTGACTATACTATCTCTCTGACCCTGACAGTAAATCTAAGCCCCAACACTCAAAGGAAGAATGAGTCGAGTGAGCCAGGGCTGAATGGGAGAATTTTTTGGTTTTTTGGGCCACACCCTTTTTGACGCTCAGGGGTTACTCCTGGCTAAGCGCTCAGAAATTGCCCCTGGCTTGGGGGGGACCATATGGGATGCTGGGGGATCGAACCCGCGGTCCCTTCCTTGGCTAGCGCTTGCAAGGCAGACACCTTACTTCTTGCGCCACCTCTCCGGTCCCTGAATGGGAGAATTTTTAAAAAGTTGCCTAAAGTACCTTGTGCTGCTTGAGCAGGAATGGCAACAGCATGAGCATCCCCCCCGTCATGCACAATCCACCACACATCAATGTTGCCCTCAGAAAACTGTTCCACGTTGCTGGGAAAGAAGGAAATGTTCTTAGCCACGAGCAAGGCAAGGTGGGCAGCAGTTGTCACTCGAACTGTGCCTAGGAGAAAAACAAGTAAAAACGAATTAGAATAAGCAGAGCAGATCTTTCAGATGACCCTACTTACTGCATATTAGAAAGTAATAGAATTAATAGTTATTCACATTTCTTTGAGCTAGGTATCTACTTTACATAGCAGGATAGACCTCATGTAATAATGAATTAAAACTGCTAACAGAATTAACCTGAGAACTATGAATCTGGGAGATTGTAAGAAGGTCAATATAGGCAACTACAAATAAAAATATTTCATTTCAGGGGCTGGAGTGGTAAAGCAAGCAGTAAGGCATCTGTCTTGCCCATGCTAGCCTAGGACAAGCAGTGGTTCCATGCCCCAGCGTCCCATATGGTCCTCCAAGCCAGGAGTGATTTTCTGAGCGCATAGCCAGGACCCGGGTGTGGCCCAAAAACCAAAAAAAAAAAAAAAAAAAAAATCATTTCAGGGGTTGGAGCGTTGGCGCAGTGGTAGGGGGCGCAGGAGGTAGGGCGTTTGCTTTACATGTGGTTGACCCAGGATGGACCTCGGTTCAATCCTCCAGCATCCCATATGGTCCTGTGCCAGGAATGATTTCTGAGCGCAGAGCCAAGAATAACCCCTGAGCATCATTACAAAAAAATAAAAATTCGGGCCGGAGAGATAGCATGGAGGTAAGGCATTTGCCTTTCATGCAGGAGGTCATCAGTTCGAATCCCGGCGTCCCATATGGTCCCCCCGTGCCTGCCAGGAGCAATTTCTGAGCCTGGAGCCAGGAATAACCCCTGAGCACTGCCGGGTGTGACCCAAAAAAACCACAAAAAAAAACAAAAAAAGAAAAAAAAAAAAAAAAAAAAATAAAAATTCATTTCAGAGATGATTCCTAACTTAAGATAAATATAATGTTCAGCCGGAGGGGCAATGGCAGAATCAAATAACCAAGATAACTAGGTACTAAAAAGGAGATGCCTTATCAGTAACAGTACTGTAAAGTAGTGCCTAAAAGGAAAAGAAAAAGGATCAAGTGTCTACAATAGAGGCAAGACAGGGACTGGTGACACTGGTAGAAGGAAGTCGATACTGGTGAAGAGGTTGGTGTCAGAACATTGTACACCTGTAAACTCTATCATGATTAACTTTATAACCCCGAAATTGATAGAAACTCAATAAAGAGATTTAGAAAAATTATCAAGGCCAGTAGTTATTGAGTTCTCTTCTCAGACGACAATGCTCCAGCAATAACAGTCTCTTTATGGTCTGAGAGATGAAATGAGTGACAGATTTTAACTATATCCCCTATCTAAACATTCAGAGTAAGATAAGAGCTGTTTTGTACCAATAAAAGTCTTCCAAGCTCGAGCATCTTCACTCTGGCGCCAGCCATTAGGCCCAGCCCATAACCACCGTGTTGTGCTTCATGCCCCCAAGGCCACATGATTGGATGAGGTGGGATATGCCCTCTTTCAGTTTGGTGGCCACCACCAGCTGGCAGAATCCTTTCACCTTCTCTGCTTCCATTAGGTGCTTTATAGTCTGAAAGAGAGAGAACCTCAGCACTGCACTGCTTCAAAACTAAGCCATCAAGCCCATTATTCTGTGTGTATGTGTGTATTCCTCCACTTCCCAAATATTTCTTAAGACTATAGGTCCTATAGAAAAGACACGGTTAGATAGTTTACAGATTGAACACAAAAGGCCTGACCCCTGAGCACTGTCAGCACTGACTCGAGCACAGAGCTAGAAGAAACTCTGAACCACTACCAGGTGTGGCACAACCTCCCCCCTCACAAAAAATGACTCAAGATGGTTAAAATTATTCCAATGAAATTTCTTTTTTTTTTTTTTTTTTTTTTTTTTGGTTTTTGGGCCACACCCGGCGGTGCTCAGGGGTTACTCCTGGATGTCTGCTCAGAAATAGCTGCTGGCAGGCACGGGGGGACCATATGGGACACCGGGATTCGAACCAACCACCTTTGGTCCTGGATCGGCTGCTTGCAAGGCAAACGCCGCTGTGCTATCTCTCCGGGCCCTGATTGAAATTTCTTAATTTTTGTCTTTTTCCTCAATTCACTATAACATACTTAGCTGCCTATCCCTCTATCCTTTCCTCTGCCTTTTTTTTTTTTTTGCAATATAGGGGAAAATTGTTGGTCAGGGAGATAGTTCATAGGGCTAGAGTAGATTATTTCGCATGTTGGAACCCATGGTTCAATCCACAGCACTGTTTTTTCTTTTTTGTGGGGGAGCCACATCTGGCAACGCTCAAGGGTTATTCTGGCTCTGTGCTCAGAAATCGCTCCTGGCTCGGGGGATCATATGGGATGCCAGGGATCGATCCCTCGTCCATCCTGGGTCAGCTACGTGCAAGGCAAATGCCCTAACCGCTGTGTTACCACTCAGGCCCCCAATCCAAAGAACTGTATGGACCATTTTAAGCGCCAGTAGGTGTAGTATAAAAACAAAGTAGTTTTCTTTAAATTCAAGTTCAATAATATTTGTAGTAGGGTAAGATGGGAAGTGAAAAGTGGTGTGTTGGGCCACATCCAGTAATACTCAGGAGTTACTCCTGGCTCTGTGAAAAGGATCACTCCTGGTGGTGCTTAGGGGACCAGATGTGGCACAGGGGACAGGACTGGGGTTGGCTTCATGCAATGAGTCTTAACTTTTTTTTTTTTTTTTTTGGTTTTTGGGCCACACCCCGGCGGTGCTCAGGGTTTACTCCTGGCTGTCTGCTCAGAAATAGCTCCTGGCAGGCACGGGGGACCATATGGGACACCGGGATTCGAACCAACCACCTTTGGTCCTGGATCGGCTGCTTTGCAAGGCAAACGCCGCTGTGCTATCTCTTCGGGTCCGAGTCTTAACTCTTGTACTACTATCTGTTGGGTCTCAATTTTTTTGTTTGTTTTTTTAGCCCAACATCGCAGTAGTACTCAGAGGTTACTCTGTTCTAAGCTCAAAATCACTCCTAGCAGGCTTGCAGGACCATATGGGAAGCTGGTCATCGAACTATGGTCTGCTGCGTGCAAGGCAAATGCCCTACCCACTGTGAGATTGCTGCAGCCCCAACCCAATATTCTTTCTTCTTTGGTTTTTGGGCCACTCCTGGTGACGCTCCAGGGGTTACTCCTAGCTACCATCTCAGAAATTGCCCCTGGCTTGGGGGACCATATGGGACACTGGGGATGGAACAACGGTCTGTCCTAGGTTAGTGTGTGCAAGGAAAAAGCCTTCTGCTGCGCCACCACTCTGGCCCCCAATATTCTTTTTTTGTTTTTGTTTTTGAGTCATCCTGGTGGTGCTCAAGGGTTACTCCTGGCTCTGTGCTCAGAAATCACTCCTGGCAGGCTCAGGGGACTATATAGGATGCCGGGATTTAAAACCACTGCCTGTCCTGGATTGGCTGCATGCAAGGCAAATACCCTAATGCTGTGCTATCTCTCCAGCCCCCCAATATTCTTTTTTTTTTTTGGTTTTTGGGCCCACACACCCGGTGACGCTCAGGGGTCACTCCTGGCCTATGCGCTCAGAAGTTGCTCCTGGCTTGGGGGACCATATGGGACACCGGGGGATCAAACCGCGGTCCGTCCAAGGCTAGCGCAGGCAAGGCAGGCACCTTACCTCTTGCGCCACTGCCCCGGCCCCAACAATATTCTTTCTTAATTGGTCAGGGTGAGTGCATTAGTGTAAACATGATCTCCTTTTTCTTCAGTTTCAGTCATGCTTTGGCTAACATTAGAAATTTAATCAAATGACTCAATTTCACTTTAGAATTATCCCAAGTATAATTTCCTTTTGTTTCTCCCATCTCCTTAAGTACTGGGATAGTTCAGTGGTAATTATTGATAAAACTTTGCTTTTCTTACTTATTCAAGCCAACTAGGGGATATTTAATTTATTCAATGTTTTGTTGGAAAAGGAATTTCCCCAAAGCAAATTAATGATATAAATAATAAAATAAACAAGGTTCTTGCTTTTCTATCCTGTATTGTTGGTGTTTAGCTTGTTATTCTTGTTGTGCTATTGGGAGGATTCACACTGCAGTACTATGGATCACAGTAGTGATGGAGGTCTTGCTGGGACTGAACTAAGGCCTTCATATATGCAAGACCAGGGCTCTACTGCTAAATCAGATCCTTGGGTTCTCAATCCGGTTGTCATATTTTATCATTCTAGACTAGTTTTTCTTCACATTTCTAGTTTTTAATTTTTGTTTCCTTTTTTTGGTTTTGGGCTGAAGCTGCAGAACTCAGGGCTTACTCTTGGCTTATTTCTGGCTCTTTACTATCTCAAACCAGTTTTTAGGATTTTAAAAACATTTCAAAATGAAAACTGGTAAAAATTTCTGAAATGCAACTGAAAAATTTCTCCAAACAAGGACCAGAAAGATAGTATATCAGGTAAGGCACTTGCTTTGCATGTAGCTGGCCCTGGTTCAATACCCCAGCTTTGCATATGCTCCCCCCAAGTCCCACCAAGAGTGTTTTCCTGAGCACAGAGCCAGGAGTATGACCTGAGCCTGGTCACACTTACCATCCAGCTAACCAAAATAAAAAACAAAAATAGTTCTTCAGAAGCCAGAGAGATAGCAGAGCCAGGAGCAAACCCTAAGTGCCAGTGGTGTGGCCCAAAATAAAACAAAATGAAATTTCTTCAAACAATGAGATTAGTTCTCTAACTTTTTTTTTTTTTTTTTTTTTTTTTTTTTTAGTTTTTGGGCCACACCCGGCATTGCTCAGGGGTTACTCCTGGCTGTCCTGCTCAGAAATAGCTCCTGGCAGGCACGGGGGGACCATATGGGGACACCGGATTCGAACCAACCACCTTTGGTCCTGGATCGGCTGCTTGCGAGCAAATGCTGCTGTGCTATCTCTCCGGGCCCTAAGTTCTCTAACTTTTAAGTGAAAAAACAACTATTTTTCTTCAAAGGGCATTTTTAGTATTTCAGCATGCCTATTAGAGAAATGGCAAAGACAGATCAGAAAGAATACAGCAAGTCAATTGTCTTTTTTTTTTTTTTTTTGGTTTTTGGGTCACACCTTGCAGCGCTCAGGGTTACTCCTGGTTTTGTGCTCAGTAGTCGTGTCTGGAAGGCACGGGGGGACCACATGGGATGCTGGGATTTGAACCACCGTCCATCCTGGGTTGGCTGCTTTAAGGCAAACGCCCTACGCTGTGCTATCTCTCTGGCCCCAAACTTAGATCTAAGGTCTGACTTGATTACTTAACATCACAAAATCATAGCTAAATTCCAGTCAGTAAGCCTTACCCTGTTCAGCAGCTAAAGCTTCCCCATAGTTCTCGAGGAAGTTCCCCACAATGACAGAGCCTACAATAGTGAGGCCTTTTCCTGCTTTGAGTTGTGAAGCAAGGTAAGGAGGCGGGGATGCTTGACGTGTAAGTCTTCATCAAGTTTCTAGCAATACAAGTAACTGAGGCCTGGAGAGGTTTGGTGAGAGAAGGGAGAAAATGTTTGGTTTTGGGGAACAGAATGAAAACTTCACCCTTAACTCAGGAGACTTGAATAATATGTTTTGGCAGAAGGGTGAGTACAGAGTTATTCTTGAAAACCGCTCAGTATCAATCTAAAATTGTCATCCTAAAAACTCTCTCTCTCTATATATATATGTATGTATATATAAATGACATAAATTTAGATCACATGAAATAAAAAGAAATAAAAAATTTGGAGTATTCAAAATAAGTCCATTACATGGACTGCTTAAGCAATACTATTTCCTTATCCTGCAATCAATGAAGCAAAAATATCTCTGTGTTAATGATATGCACAAACACACGATGATCTATTGATTTTTTTTTTTTTACCTCCAGTTTTTAGTGTGTGGTGGGTCCTTCCTCTAGATCGAAGAAGAGGCAAAACCGGGGCTGCACTGAGGGACAGTCCACGAATACCCATCACCCCCATTCTTTCTCAGCCTCTGCAGGAAAAGATAAGAAGAACAATGATAATTTAAAACTACAGTTACGCAAAATGTCCTTTTTTTTTTCTGAATCCAAGAGTAACAACGTGTATATAAAATAGAGAAGGTTAACAAGGTGGGGCCGTGAGGAGAGCAGAGTGGTAGGGCGTTTGCCTTGCCCACAGCCAATCCAAGATGGATGGTGGTTCGTAATCTCAGCATCCCATATGGGTCCCCCAAGCCTGGTCAGGACATTTCTGAGTGCGGAGGGCCAGGAGGAACCCCTGAGTGGCACAAAGTGTGACCCAAAATAATTAAAAAAAGGTTACAACGGCATTTAAATAAAATATATGATGCTCTTTACTAACATAATGAGCCCTTTGTAAGTAGGGACAATGATATAATCATCAACAAATGGTACAAAAGGAAGAGTTACTCACTTATTACACATAACTATGCAAACTAATAATGGAAAAGGTTATTGGATTAGAAAATTAAATCTAAACCGAAGTTCAAATTTGAAATTTGTTTTTGGGCCACCTCCAGCAGCGCTCAGGGGTTACTCCAGACCTCTGCACTCTGAAATTGCTCCTGGGTGTTGGAGAGATAGCAAAGCAGAAGGGTGTTTGCCTTGCATGCAGC